>NC_135234.1:559407094-559709485 GCF_051348905.1 Ranitomeya variabilis
TCTTACTGACGTCCCAACCACCTGGTACCTTTCTCCAAGGCCCACTAGGTCATTGGCATTCCGGGGGTTTGGCTGGGTAACCAAGGTCTGCACTGGCCTGATGAGGGAGTGAATAAATCTGTTAATGATCACCTGCTCAACCATCTGGGCTGGAGTGGTGGACTCCGGCTGCAACCATTTCTGTACCAAATGCAACAAGTCAAACATCTGAGAGCAGGGAGATTTGTCACCATAATACACCCAGCGATGAACCCTTTGGGCTCTGACAAGCATAGTGACCCCTGAACATGTCAATACCTCCGTTCTTAACTTGGCGTATTCCGGGGCAACTTGTAAGGCCAATTCAAACCAAGCTTTCTGGGGTTGGCCCATCAGAAAAGGGGCAAGCGCCTCCACCGATTGCTCTGGGTAAGCCTCTCCTCCTCTGCAACCCATTCAAACACAGTCAAAAATGCCTCCATATCATCCCCTGGGTTCATCTTTTACATGACTCATCTTACGGCTTCCCAGATGTATGAGTCACCACCTTGATGTGGGGGAGGGGGCGGTCTCTCTGATGCAGACATCTCCCACCAGGAGTTCAATCTGCTTTTGCTGCTGTTGAATCCATTGCATCAGGAGTTTATATGTCTTCTGCTGTAACTGCTGCTCAATGTACTGTTGCTCTTGGCACTGCTGCTGCTCACGATGCAACTGGTGTTGCTGGTGTTGGATCAGGATCAGTTGCTTAATCAGCTCCTTCATTTTCTGACCGTTTTTCCATCCCTGTAGCCACCTTCACTCAGAACTAGTGTTGAGCATTCCGATACTGCAATATCGGGAATCGGCCTATATTCATGGTATCGGAGTTCTGATACTGAGTTCTGATACTTTTACAATATCGAATACCGGAATCGGAAGTTCCCATAATGCAATGAGCCAGTTTGATTTAATTCATCCAATGAGGAATCCTAAGAAGTGTGGGCACATCCTGTTATGCATGTTAGGCATGAAACTAATGGCATGGCTGTGATTGGCTGCTGAAATGATGTCATGATGCACGATAAAAGCCGCCGGCGCCATTTTGGGTTCACTCTGCTGTGAATTCAGTTTGGGACAGGACGCTGCTGTTCTGACTGAGGGACAGTTTGAGATAGCGATTTGCTTCATTGTGATTTACCAAGGCTACTGTAGCAACTGCTGTGTGAGAAGCTTTTTCTTGCCTTGCAGCGCTGTTCACGCCTGTCTGTGTGTGAGTGCAGCTCACGCTGTAGTGTGTTCTGCAGCAACATCTGGTTGTAGTCCGCTCAGCGTGTGTCACTGCCTCATACTGTTACATTGTCCTATTTTGCATTAGTGCTGCTGCACATTTTTCATGATTTTTCCTATTAGTGTGGTTCCATCCGTATCCATCTTGATAGCTTGCAAACACTATATAGGAGTAGATAGAGGAGCCTTTCTGCAGCCTTGTGCCCTGCAGGCCCAGCCAGATTAGTATTAGCCTATTTTTTGGAGCCTCATCTATTGCATTGTAGGTTACCTTCCTGCATTGTAATAGCTACAAAAACTTTGTGATACTATCGGTTTGACATCTTTGGGCACATCCATTTTTTTTTGTTAAAAAAAACCTAAATAAAGTTCACCAAACACTCCACTTTACAGTTGTGTAGGCCACATTAGCTCATATTAAAGTCTAGTCCACACTTTATAAAATTAGTGTTTCTAATACCTGTTAGCAGCTGTTCAGGAATAAGCACACTAAGCCCTTAGTACTTTTCTGCCTATCTTTATCAGTTTACCAAGATGAAGAAGGCAGGGAGTAAGGCACGTGGTCATGGGCATGGAGTTTCTGCAGGGAGAGGATGTGGGGATTCTGTGCCTGCAGCAGGCACCAGTGACTCAGCATCCCCCAGTTTTACCAGGGAACAGTCCTTTATGCGCAGCTTTGTAGGAGCTCTCCGTACCCCACTGCTGCGGGAGGAACAAATTGAAGCCATTGTCGGATGGATGGCAGCTAACACATTGACTTCAATTAATGCCACATCCTCTCTGGTCCAGAGCACTGAAGAGCTCCCATCTGTCTCTTCACCACCTGCCAAATTGCCCAGGCAGTCAGAGCCCTAGACAGGAGCCATCTCTACTTCTGTTTGGGTGCTCCCAAGACTTGCAGTGCCTGGTCCTTTTTCGACACAGTTGCAGATGACATTTGCTTTGTCAAATGCAAGCTGTGTAATCAGAGAGTGAAAAGTGTCAGCAACCTCAATACCACAAATATGTGGAAACATGTGCGGACCAAGCATGTGGTGGAGTTACAAAGACACACTGGAGACCTAGGCCAACCTACAGCGACACCTACCACCTCTTTAGCTCGAGTTGTGGCCTCTTCCTCCAGCTCACACACAACTGGTTCGGCTTCCTCACAGGATCGCCATGGAAGAACCTCTGGCACTGTTGTACAGAGACACAGTTTAATTCCACCCACAGCACCATGCTCCCTGTCATCCTCACACTCCCAGGCCAGTCTACAGCCATCGGTAGCACAGTCATGGGAGAAAATGCACTCATACTCGGCAAACCACCCCCGAGCACAGGCTCTGAATGCTGGCATTGCAAAACTACTGTCCCTTGAAATGCTCTCATTCAGGCTGGTGGAGACTGACACCTTCGGTAACTTCATGGCATTGGCAGTCCCACAATACAACGTGCCCAGCCGCTTTTATTTCAGCAGGCAAGCAATCCCTCCCCTGCAAAAGCATGTGGAGGGAAAAAGTAAACATGCGCTACTAAACACCATCAGTAGCAAGGTCCACCTGACCACCGATGCGTGGACCAATAACCATGGACAGGGACGATACCCTTCCCTCACTGCCCATTGGGTAAATGTTGTGGAGCCGGGTACAGATCTTGAGAGTGGCGCTGTACGTGTTCTGCCAACTCCAAGGATTGCAGGAATCCAGTCTGTACACATTGACTCCTCCTCATACTCCAGTTCATCTGAGTCAGCGCTGCAGGAGCCGTCACAGTCTACCTCCTTATGGACCCGTGAACGCTTACTTGTTACGACCGATATGTGCACAGCCGTGGCCAAACGTCAACAGGTCGTATTGAAATTCATTTCTTTGGGGAATCGAAGCCACAAAGCACAGAAGCTCTGGAATGCCATCAAGCAGGAGAGCAACATGTGGTTTGTGCCAGCAAATCTCCAGCCAGGCATGATAGTGTGTGACAATGGCCGAAATCTGGTGGCAGCTCTGGGTCTAGGCAACGTCACTCACATCCCATGTCTGGCACATGTGCTCAACTTGGTCGTGCAGAGATTTTTGAGGGACTATCCGGATCTTGATGTACTGCTGCACAAGGTCTGCCTAGAGTGCGCTCACTTGCGGCGTTCCAGCATGGCAAGATCGCGCATTGCAGCTCTGCAGCGCCGATTCCGCCTTCCGGAACATCGCATCATATATGATCTACCTACAGGTGAAATTCAATGTTACATATGTTGGAGTGGTTGTGTGAGCAGCAGGCAGCAGTAATGGAGTACCAGCTGCATCAGGCGCAAAGAAGTCGCACTGCGCGCCGTTCAGACTTCACCACCACTGAGTGGGCCTCTATGAAGGACATCTGCACTTTTTGCATGCCTTCGATGATTCCACGTGGATGGCAAGTGCAGATGATGCACTAGTCAGCAGGACTATCCCCCTTATCTGCCTGCTTGAAAAAACACTGCAAGTACTAAGGGAGGTGGTTGTGGAAGAGGTGGAGGATGAGGAGTCACAAATGCCATCTGCTTCTGGACAGTTTGCGCAACGTGGTTCCTCACAAAGGCCTAGGCAGGGGACACTTTGTGAGGAGGATGAGGAGGAGTCAATGGAGGAGGAAGACATCTGTCCAGAGGAGGAAGGGACACAATCCTCTAGTAGTCAGCATGTAGAGCGAGGGTGGGGTGATGCAGAGCAGGCAGAGATCACGCCTCAAGCAGGGGACAGCGTTTCTTGGCCAGTTGGCAGTTTGCAGCACATGGTTGATTTCATGCTGCAGTGCCTGAGAAACGACCGCCGAATTGCCCACATTCTCAACATGGCTGATTATTGGGTGTACACCCTCCTAGATCCTCGCTACTGGGACAACTTACAAAGCCTCATAACACCGATGAACCGGGAGTAGGGTTGAGCGAAACGGGTCGATCATTTTCAAAAGTCGCCGACTTTTGGCTAAGTCGGCGTCTCATGAAACCCGATCCGACCCCTGTGCTTGTCGGCCATGCGGTACGCGACTTTCGCGCCAAAGTCGCGTTTCAATGACGCGAAAAGCGCCATTTCTCAGCCAATGAAGGTGAACGCAGAGTGTGGGCAGCGTGATGACATAGGTCCTGGTCCCCACCATCTTAGAGAAGGGCATTGCAGTGATTGGCTTGCTGTCTGCGGCGTCACAGGGGCTATAAAGGGGCGTTCCCGCCGACCGCCATCTTACTGCTGCTGATCTGAGCTTAGGGAGAGGTTGCTGCCGCTTCGTCAGAAGCAGGGAGAGCGTTAGGCAGGGTCCACTAACCACCAAACCGCTTGTGCTGCAGCGATTTCCACTGTCCAACACCACCTTCGGTGTGCAGGGACAGTGGAAGCTATTTTTTTTTTTTTTTCCCCTCAGCGCTGTAGCTCATTGGGCTGCCGTAGAAGGCTCCGTGATAGCTGTATTGCTGTGTGTACGCCACTGTGGAAACCAACTGCTTTTTTCAAAGCACATATCCTCTTGTTCCTTCCTTTCTGCACAGCTATCTTTTTTGTTTGTCCACACTTTTTATTTAATTTGTGCATCAGTCCACTCCTATTGCTGCCTGCCATACCTGGCTGAGATTACTGCAGGGGAGATAGTAATTGTAGGACAGTCCCTGTTTATTTTTTTATTTTTTTGTGGGAGATTAAGATTGGCATTTCTGCTACAGTGCCATCCCTGTGTGTGCCATCTCTCACTGAGTGGGCCATAGAAAGCCTATTTATTTTTTCCGTGATTTGTGTTCTAAATTCTACCTCAACAAAAAAACACTACATCAATCAGTGGGAGAAAAATATTGGCCTCAGTCAGGGCTTGTGTGCCACTGCTGTGTGTGCTATCTCTCATTCAGTGGGCTATAGAAAGCCTATTTATTTATTTATTTTTTTTTATATTATTTGGTTTCTAAAGTCTCCCTGAAAAAAAAAAAATACCTAAAAAAACAGTGGGAGAGTAATATTGCCCTTTCAGCTTGTGTGCCAGTCTTGACTCCTGGGTGTGCCACCTTTCTCTCTCATTCAGTGGGCCATAGAAAGGCTATTTATTTTTTGTTTGTTTTTTAATATTATTTGGTTTCTAAAGTCTCCCTGAAAATAAAAAAAAAAAGTTAAAAAAACAGTGGGAGAGTAATATTGCCCTTTCAGCTTGTGCGCCAGTCTTGACTCCTGGGTGTGCCACCTTTCTCTCTCATTCAGTGGGCCATAGAAAGGCTATTTATTTTTTTTGTTTTTTTAATATTATTTGGTTTCTAAAGTCTCCCTGAAAAAAAAAAAAAAAAAAACAGTGGGAGAGTAATATTGCCCTTTCAGCTTGTGCGCCAGTCTTGACTCCTGGGTGTGCCACCTTTCTCTCTCATTCAGTGGGCCATAGAAAGGCTATTTATTTTTTGTTTGTTTTTTTAATATTATTTGGTTTCTAAAGTCTCCCTGAAAATAAAAAAAAAAGTTAAAAAAACAGTGGGAGAGTAATATTGCCCTTTCAGCTTGTGCGCCAGTCTTGACTCCTGGGTGTGCCACCTTTCTCTCTCATTCAGTGGGCCATAGAAAGGCTATTTATTTATTTTTTTTTTTTTTAATATTATTTGGTTTCTAAAGTCTCCCTGAAAATAAAAAAAAAAAAAACAGTGGGAGAGTAATATTGCCCTTTCAGCTTGTGTGCCAGTCTTGACTCCTGGGTGTGCCACCTCTCTCTCTAATTGTGGGCCATAGAAAGCCTTTAAATTTTTTTCCTTCATTTGTGTTTTAAAATCTACCTCAACACAAAAACACTACATCAGTCAGTGGGAGAAAAATATTGGCCTCTGTCAGGGCTTGTGTGCCACTCCTGTGCGTGCCATCTCTCATTCAGTGGGCCATAGAAAGGCTTTTTTTTTTTTTTTTTTTTTTTTTTTTTTAAATATTCTTGGGTTTCTAAAGTCTCCCTGAGAAAAAAAAAAAATTAATTAGGTGGGAGATTAATATTGACAATAGTGCTTGAGTGACAGTCCTGCGTGTGTGTCATCTCTGTGATTTGGTGCCACAGAAAACAGAGTGTGTAACATTGTGCCTGATTTTCGTTGTGGTCTCACCAACCTGTTAAGGGATATAGAAATCATACTGAAGTTATAGCTCACCGTGTAAGTTGTTTGACAGCAACAAATAAAGTTACTTTGGTTAAGATTTTAAAACAATGAGGAAGTCTGGTGCAAGAGGTCGTCGTGGGCGTTCATTGTCAGCTGGTAATGATGGTAGTGGTAGTGGAGCATCAGGTGGTCGTGGGGATAAAAATATTCCACCTAAGTCTGGAGCTGTGGAGCCAGTTTCGTCGTCAGGCTACACAAGGCCTCGAACGCTCTCTTTTCTGGGAGTAGGAAAACCGCTTTTAAAGGCGGAGCAGCAACAGCAAGTTTTGGCTTACATTGCAGACTCAGCCTCTAGCTCTTTTGCCTCCTCTTCAGAAACTGGTAAATGTAAAAGCAGCGCGTCGCTTGTGGATGTTCACGGTCAGGGACAAGTCGCTTCCTTGTCCTCCTCAGCAAAAACTACAACAAGAGAGAAGGATGCAGCAGGCGACACAACGGGTCACTCCATGGAGCTCTTTACACATACCGTCCCTGGCTTAGAAAGTGAAACATTTAACAGGCCATGCCCATTACAAGTAGATTCTGACATGGAGTGCACTGATGCACAGCCACAGCCAGAGTACTATGCTGCTCCTTTGACTCAGACCACCACATTGCCCTCTCAGGGTACAGATCCACAATCAGACCCTGATGAGACTATGTTGCCCCGCCACGAACGCTATACCACCGACCGACACAGTGACACAGACGAAGTTGCACACGAGCTCGAAGAGGAGGTAATAGATGACCCAGTTATTGACCCCGATTGGCAGCCATTGGGGGAACAGGGTGCAGGCGGCAGTAGTTCAGAAGCGGAGGTGGAGGAGGGGCCGCAGCAGGCATCAACATCGCAACAGGTTCCATCTGCCGGGCCCGTATCTGGCCCAAAACGCGTGTCAAAGCCAAAACCTGTTGGAGGACAGCGTGGCCATCCGGTTAAAGCTCAGTCTGCAATCCCTGAAAAGGGATCCGAGTCTAGGAAGAGTGCAGTCTGGCATTTTTTTAAACAACATCCAACTGATCAGCGCAAAGTCATCATACAGGGTTTTAACGCCCACATAGCTAGACTAATCTCGTTAGAGATGATGCCCTACCGGTTAGTTGAAAGCGAAGCTTTCAAAGCCCTGATGGAGTACGCTGAACCACGATACGAGCTACCCAGTTGACACTTTTTTTCCAGAAAAGCCATCCCAGCCCTGCACCAGCATGTTAAACAGCGCATCGTCCATGCACTCAGGCAATCTGTGAGTACAAAGGTGCACCTGACTACAGATGCATGGACCAGTAGGCATGGCCAGGGACGTTATGTGTCCATCACGGCACACTGGGTGAATGTGGTGGATGCAGGGTCCACAGGCGACATCAATTTAGGGACAGTTGTGCCTAGCCCACGGTCTAGGAAACAGTTGGCTGTAGGCGTTCGCACCCCCTCCTCCTCCTCCTCCTCGTCCTCCTGCAGAAGCTACAGCTCTTCCACAGAACGCAGTCTGCCAACCACTCCATCGGCAGATGACACTGTTGCACACCAGTTGTCCCATTATGGGCCAGCTACTGCCAAGCGTCAGCAGGCTGTATTGGCTATGAAGTGTTTGGGCGACAACAGACACACCGCGGAAGTTCTGTCCGAGTTCTTGCAACAAGAAACGCAGTCGTGGCTGGGCACAGTAGATCTTGAGGCAGGCAAGGTAGTGAGTGATAACGGAAGGAATTTCATGGCTGCCATCTCCCTTTCCCAACTGAAACACATTCCTTGCCTGGCTCACACCTTAAACCTGGTGGTGCAGTGCTTATTGAAAACTTATCCTGGGTTCTCCGACCTGCTCCTCAAAGTGCGTGCACTTTGCTCACATATCCGACGTTCGCCTGTACACGCCAGCCGTATGCAGACCTATCAGCGGTCTTTGAACCTTCCCCAGCATCGCCTAATCATAGACGTTGCAACAAGGTGGAACTCAACACTGCACATGCTTCAGAGACTGTGCGAACAGAGGCGTGCTGTTATTTATTTGTGGGAGGATACACGGGCAGGCAGTAGGATGGCAGACATGGAGTTGTCAGGTGTGCAGTGGTCTAAGATACAAGACATGTGTCAAGTCCTTCAGTGTTTTGAGGAATGCACACGGCTGGTTAGTGCAGACAACGCCGTAATAAGCATGAGCATCCCCCTAATGCGTCTGCTGATGCAAAGTTTGACGCACATAAAGGAGCAGGCGTCTGCACCAGAGGAAGAGGAAAGCCTTGATGACAGTCAGCCATTGTCTGGTCAGGGCAGTGTACAGGACGAGGTAGCGGGCGAAGAGGAGGTGGAGGACGAGGAGGATGATGGGGATGAGTATATTTTTAATGCGGAACCTTTCCCGGGGGCACAGGAAATTGGTTGCGTGTCACGGCCGGGTTCTGGTTTTTGGAGGGACACAAGTGACGTAGATTTGCCTGCAACTGCCCCTCAACCAATCACAACCGGAGATTTGACAACTGGAACTTTGGCCCACATGGCGGATTATGCCTTATGTATCCTAAAAAGGGACACACGCATTACGAAAATGATGAACGATGACGATTACTGGTTGGCCTGCCTCCTTGATCCACGCTATAAAGGAAAATTGCAAAATATTATGCCACATGAGAACTTGGAACTAATATTAGCAACCAAACAATCAACTCTTGTTGACCGTTTGCTTCAGGCATTCCCAGCACACAGCGCACGTGATCGTTCTCACACGAGCTCCAGGGGGCAGCAGACTAGGAGTGTTAGGGGTGCACACATCAGAAGTGGCGTTGGACAGAGGGGTTTTCTGACCAGGTTGTGGAGTGATTTTGCTATGACCGCAGACAGGACAGGTACTGCTGCATCAATCGAAAGTGACAGGAGACAACATTTGTCCAGTATGGTTACTAACTATTTTTCATCCCTTATCGATGTTCTCCCTCAACCGTCATTCCCATTTGATTACTGGGCCTCCAAATTAGACACCTGGCCAGAATTGGCAGAATATGCATTGCAGGAGCTTGCTTGCCCGGCAGCAAGTGTCCTATCAGAAAGAGTATTCAGTGCTGCAGGTTCAATATTAACCGAAAAAAGGACTCGTCTGGCTACCCAAAATGTTGACGATCTAACATTCATTAAAATGAACCACAACTGGATTTCGAAATCTTTTGCCCCACCTTGCCCGGCCGACACCTAGCTTTCCTATGAAAAGCTCTTGCCTGTGAATTACTTTTCTAATGTCTAATTTGCTGCAGCTGATTGTACAGCATACGACATGTTTACACCTCCCTAAATGGCCAAACTCCCCACACGGGGCCGTGGTATCGCGACTTGGCGCAAGCACCCGTGAGACTGCTGTTTGTCTGAAGAGGTGGGTGTGCTCGCTTTTGGTTGACGGCATTGCTACTGGGTCCCTCATAGTACAATGTAGTGTCTCTGGCGGTGGTGGTGCGCACCCAACGTCAGACACACCGTTGTAACATGAGTGGCCCTGGGGCGGTCCCGCCGGCCTCAAGAGAGTTCCCCCCTACCCCAGCTCAAAATGGGCTCTACCACGTGCAAAATTATGTCGCACAGCTCCACCAATCTTTAGTCTATTCGCTGACATCATTCAATGTCTGGCACTGACAATACAAATTTGTAGACATCTATGATGCAACTTAAAGTTGTCTGTGTCTGTGTCCTATATTGGCACCATTAAATAGTTACTGCCAAATTACTATGTCAGAAACTCAGCAGATGAGCCCACCCCTGTACCAAAGTATGCCACCTTTTTTTTGTTTTGGTTGTTTTGCGATACATTAACATCTATTTATATTTTGGGAGTACTGGGACAGACACTCCTTGCACTACTCCTCCACTCACCACCAAGCTGCCTGTGTATCCATGTAACCGATGTAAAACTGCCATGAGCCTATTGTTTGTTATTTTAGGCCTTTGAAGCCTTTCTGCGCTCCCTCCTTCCACTAGGCCTCCACTGACCAGACCACTGCTGCCCGTGTACCCCTGGAACCAATTATAAAGTGCCTACAGCCAGCCCAATTTTATTATGTTAGGCCTCTGAAGCCTGTCTGCGGTCCCTCCTTCCACTAGGCCTCCACTGACCAGACCACTGCTGCCCGTGTACCCCTGGAACCTATTATAAAGTGCCTACAGCCAGCCCAATTTTATTATGTTAGGCCTTTGAAGCCTGTCTGCGGTCCCTCCTTCCACTAGGCCTCCACTCACCTGACCACTGCTGCCCGTGTACCCCTGGAACCTATTATAAAGTGCCTACAGCCAGCCCATTTTATTATGTTAGGCCTTCGAAGCCTGTCTGCGCTCCCTCCTTCCACTAGGCCTCCACTGGCCAGACCACTGCTGCCCGTGTACCCCTGGAACCAATTATAAAGTGCCTACAGCCAGCCCAATTTTATTATGTTAGGCCTCTGAAGCCTGTCTGCGGTCCCTCCTTCCACTAGGCCTCCACTGACCAGACCACTGCTGCCCGTGTACCCCTGGAACCTATTATAAAGTGCCTACAGCCAGCCCATTTTATTATGTTAGGCCTCTGAAGCCTGTCTGCGGTCCCTCCTTCCACTAGGCCTCCACTCACCTGACCACTGCTGCCCGTGTACCCCTGGAACCTATTATAAAGTGCCTACAGCCAGCCCATTTTATTATGTTAGGCCTCTGAAGCCTGTCTGCGGTCCCTCCTTCCACTAGGCCTCCACTGACCAGACCACTGCTGCCCGTGTACCCCTGGAACCTATTATAAAGTGCCTACAGCCAGCCCATTTTATTATGTTAGGCCTCTGAAGCCTGTCTGCGGTCCCTCCTTCCACTAGGCCTCCACTGACCAGACCACTGCTGCCCGTGTACCCCTGGAACCTATTATAAAGTGCCTACAGCCAGCCCATTTTATTATGTTAGGCCTTTGAAGCCTGTCTGCGGTCCCTCCTTCCACTAGGCCTCCACTCACCTGACCACTGCTGCCCGTGTACCCCTGGAACCTATTATAAAGTGCCTACAGCCAGCCCATTTTATTATGTTAGGCCTTTGAAGCCTGTCTGCGGTCCCTCCTTCCACTAGGCCTCCACTCACCTGACCACTGCTGCCCGTGTACCCCTGGAACCAATTATAAAGTGCCTACAGCCAGCCCAATTTTATTATGTTAGGCCTCTGAAGCCTGTCTGCGGTCCCTCCTTCCACTAGGCCTCCACTCACCTGCCCACTGCTGCCCGTGTACCCCTGGAACCTATTATAAAGTGCCTACAGCCAGCCCAATTTTATTATGTTAGGCCTTTGAAGCCTGTCTGCGGTCCCTCCTTCCACTAGGCCTCCACTCACCTGACCACTGCTGCCCGTGTACCCCTGGAACCTATTATAAAGTGCCTACAGCCAGCCCATTTTATTATATTAGGCCTTCGAAGCCTGTCTGCGCTCCCTCCTTCCACTAGGCCTCCACTGGCCAGACCACTGCTGCCCGTGTACCCCTGGAACCAATTATAAAGTGCCTACAGCCAGCCCAATTTTATTATGTTAGGCCTTTGAAGCCTGTCTGCGGTCCCTCCTTCCACTAGGCCTCCACTCACCTGCCCACTGCTGCCCGTGTACCCCTGGAACCTATTATAAAGTGCCTACAGCCAGCCCAATTTTATTATGTTAGGCCTCTGAAGCCTGTCTGCGGTCCCTCCTTCCACTAGGCCTCCACTGACCAGACCACTGCTGCCCGTGTACCCCTGTAACCTATTATAAAGTGCCTACAGCCAGCCCAATTTTATTATGTTAGGCCTTTGAAGCCTGTCTGCGGTCCCTCCTTCCACTAGGCCTCCACTCACCTGACCACTGCTGCCCGTGTACCCCTGGAACCTATTATAAAGTGCCTACAGCCAGCCCATTTTATTATGTTAGGCCTCTGAAGCCTGTCTGCGGTCCCTCCTTCCACTAGGCCTCCACTGACCAGACCACTGCTGCCTGTGTACCCCTGGAACCAATTATAAAGTGGCTAGAGCCTATTTTTTGATTTAATTTAATATTAATAAAGCCAGGATGGACTACGATGTACCACGCTATGAGCTACCCAGTTGACAATTCTTTTGGGAGAAAAGCCATCCCACCCCTTCACCTGCATGTTAAAGACCGCATTGTCCTTGCATTCTGTCAATTTGTCAGTCCAAAGGTATACCTGACAACAGACACATGGACCTGTAGGCCTGGCCACGGAAGGTTACGTGTCCTTTGTGGCTCAATGGGTTAATGTATTGGATGCATGGTCCACACAGGGGACAGCCTGCAAAGTCTGTCTGCAGTCCTTAATTCAAGTTGTCCTCAACTGAATAAAGCTGAGCTTCAACCTTCTGTTCAAAATTACCATTTTAAAAAATGCAATAGGCTTTTCCGGCCTACTAAAGGTGTCTGTCTGTGTGCCCCTGCCTGGTGTTGTCCTCAACTGAATAAAGCTGAGCTTCAACCTTCTGTTCCAAATTACCATTATAAAAAATGCAATAGGCTTTTCCGGCCTACTAAAGGTGTCTGTCTGTGTGCCCCTGCCTGGTGTTGTCCTCAACTGAATAAAGCTGAGCTTCAACCTTCTGTTCCAAATTACCATTTTAAAAAATGCAATAGGCTTTTCCGGCTTACTAAAGGTGTCTGTCTGTGTGCCCCTGCCTGGTGTTGTCCTCAACTGAATAAAGCTGAGCTTCAACCTTCTGTTCCAAATTACCATTATAAAAAATGCAATAGGCTTTTCCGGCCTACTAAAGGTGTCTGTCTGTGTGCCCCTGCCTGGTGTTGTCCTCAACTGAATAAAGCTGAGCTTCAACCTTCTGTTCCAAATTACCATTATAAAAAATGCAATAGGCTTTTCCGGCCCAATAAAGGTGTCTGTCTGTGTGCCCCTGCCTGGTGTTGTCCTCAACTGAATAAAGCTGAGCTTCAACCTTCTGTTCCAAATTACCATTATAAAAAATGCAATAGGCTTTTCCGGCCTACTAAAGGTGTCTGTCTGTGTGCCCCTGCCTGGTGTTGTCCTCAACTGAATAAAGCTGAGCTTCAACCTTCTGTTCCAAATTACCATTATAAAAAATGCAATAGGCTTTTCCGGCCTACTAAAGGTGTCTGTCTGTGTGCCCCTGCCTGGTGTTGTCCTCAACTGAATAAAGCTGAGCTTCAACCTTCTGTTCCAAATTACCATTATAAAAAATGCAATAGGCTTTTCCGGCCTACTAAAGGTGTCTGTCTGTGTGCCCCTGCCTGGTGTTGTCCTCAACTGAATAAAGCTGAGCTTCAACCTTCTGTTCCAAATTACCATTTTAAAAAATGCAATAGGCTTTTCCGGCCTACTAAAGGTGTCTGTCTGTGTGCCCCTGCCTGGTGTTGTCCTCAACTGAATAAAGCTGAGCTTCAACCTTCTGTTCCAAATTACCATTATAAAAAATGCAATAGGCTTTTCCGGCCTACTAAAGGTGTCTGTCTGTGTGCCCCTGCCTGGTGTTGTCCTCAACTGAATAAAGCTGAGCTTCAACCTTCTGTTCCAAATTACCATTATAAAAAATGCAATAGGCTTTTCCGGCCTAATAAAGGTGTCTGTCTGAGTGCCCCTGCCTGGTGTTGTCCTCAACTGAATAAAGCTGAGCTTCAACCTTCTGTTCCAAATTACCATTTTAAAAAATGCAATAGGCTTTTCCGGCCTACTAAAGGTGTCTGTCTGTGTGCCCCTGCCTGGTGTTGTCCTCAACTGAATAAAGCTGAGCTTCAACCTTCTGTTCCAAAGTACCATTTTAAAAATGCAATTGGGTGACCGGCCTACTAAAGGTGTCTGCCCCTCCCTGGTGTTGTCCTCAACTGAACAAAGCTGAGCTTCCACATTCTGGCTTTCGCCCTATACTATCAGATATTAAACTGCATTTGGCCTACTAGTGTGGTTATGCCCTTGAAACAGTGTCTGCTGCTCTTGGGTTTGCTACTCCACTGAACAAAGCAATGCCGCCTGTTTAGTCCTGTTACCAATTTTGAACTGCATTTAGCCTACTTTATTCTTTGGCCCTATATCTGTTTCCTCCTCATCCTGCCCATTGCCCAGCCACTGCTAAATGAGTCTGCTGGTACATTGACCTAGACCACTACATTCCCCTTGTACTCTACACAGCCAGAATCTGACCCTGCTGAAAGTAAGGTTCCCCTTCCCGCATGTTATACCACCTTACACAGGGACAAAGAGGAAGGTGCAGATGAAAGTGCAGGTTCCTTCATCAGGTGGGGGGGCATACTCGTTGGCGATGTCACTGGCACAGGGCCCCTCAGAGTACGCAAAAGTGTCGCTGCTGGTGGGAGGCGCCCCCGCCATGCAAACACACCGCCGTACTTTGAGGGGCCCTGTGCCAGTGCCAATGCGAACGAGTGGGCCCCCCCCCCTGCTTGCTCAGGATCACAGCACTTGCAACGTTGAAATACTTACCTCTCCCTGCTCCACCGCCGTGACGTAGTCCGCATTTCCTGGGCCCACGAAAAACTTGAGCCAGCCCTACTCCCCCCACAACTTTTGCCAAATGACCCCCAATTCCCTATGCCCAACTATTATTATAAAGTTAATTACGATTGGCAAGCTTCAGAAACAAGAATGGATGTTTTTGGCATTAAAATGGGCACTGTAGGTGTTTTCCTGGCCTCCACTCACAGCCGACTATGCTTCCCCATTGACTTGCATTGGGTTTCGTGTTTCGGTCGATCCCCGACTTTTAGCGACAATCGGCCGACTGCACTCGACTCGACTCTGGACAAAATCGGGTTTCCCAAAACCCTACTCGATCTTAAAAAAATGAAAGTCGCTCAACCCTAACCGGGAGTGTAAAATGCGGGAGTACCAAGACTAGTGTTGAGCATTCCGATACCGCAAGTATCGGGTATCGGACGATATTTGCGGTATCGGAATTCCGATACCGAGATCCGATACTTTTGTTACCGGGAATCGGTATCGGGATCGATATAATGTGTAAAATAAAGAATTAAAATAAAAAATATTGATATACTCACCTCTCCGACGCAGCCTGCACTTTACCGAGGGAACTGGCAGCCTTCTTTGCTTAAAATGCCCACGTTTACTGCCTTCCGTCACGTCACACTAATTCTAGGCATTCAGGACCAGAAAAAAACATCACGGCTTGTGTGATTGGTCGCGTCGCGGTCACATGGGCGGCACGCGACCAATCAGAAGCCGTGACGTCACGAAAGGCAGTAAACGCGCGCATTTTAAGCAAAGAAGGCTGCCGGTTCCCTCGGTAAGGTGCAGGCTGCGTCCGAGGGTGAGTATATCAATATTTTTTATTTTAATTCTTTATTTTACAAATTAATATGGATCCCAGGGCCTGTAGGAGAGTTTCCTCTCCTTCAGACCCTGGGAACCATCAGGGATACCGTCCGATACTTGAGTCCCATTGACTTGTATTGGTATCGGTTATCGGTATCGGATTAGATCCGATACTTTGCCGGTATCGGCCGATACTTTCCGATACCGATACTTTCAAGTATCGGACGGTATCGCTCAACACTAACCAAGACACACTGGTGCATTCCATCATGTTCTCCATTCCAACCGAGAGCAGTGCTGCTAGTGCTTTACAAAGCAGCTCAGTGCGTCGAGGCAGTGGAGGAAGCTCTGCACAAAGAGGGAGCAGAAGCAGTGCCTCAGCACAAGGCAAGACCAGTATGGTCCAAATGTGGCAAAGTTTTGTGTCCCCGCCACAAATATCTGCACCATCACAGACGGCTCCAGTCAGCAGGAGGCAACGTTTCCATCAGATGGCGACAGACTACATGTCTTGCCATCTCAGTGTTCTCCCACACGGCTCTTCCCCCTTCAAGTTTTGGGTCTCTAAGCTGGATACATGGCCAGACCTTAGCCAGTATGCATTGGAGGTGCTGGCTTGCCCTGCTGCTAGTGTATTATCGGAACGCGTCTTTAGTGCAGCAAGTGGTGTACTAACAGACCGTCGCATGCGACTATCCTCCGATAACATTGACCAGCTTACTTTTCAAAAATGAACAATGCCTGTATCTCACAGGAATTTGCCATTCCTCTTCCAGATTAAATAATTGGTTGGCAACAGTATCCAGGTCTCCTGTTGTGTTCTTGTTTCTACCACCTGAACTGTAATCCCTGGGCTCCAACACCGCCAGTTGCTGCTCAGAAGTGCCATCTGCACAATTAACACTAGCTCCTGTGTTATTGGGGTTCAGTAACGTCAGCTGATCCCCTGCTGTGTATCTGGCAATCTCTCCTACTCCAACCACACTCACACTACTACAGATATTAAACTTGCTCCAATTAGGCCTCTGGCTACACTCTGTTTCTAGCATTGACCCTGGGCTCCAATACCGCCAGTTGCTGCTCAGAAGTGCTGTCTGCACAGTCAACACTTGCTCCTGTGTTATTGGGGTTCAGTAACTCCAGCTGCTCCCCTGCTGTGTGACCGTCAATTTCTCCTGCTCTGTCCACATTCACACTACTACAGATTTTAAACTTGCTCCAATAACACCTCTGCCTCCACTCTGTTTCTAGTATTTACCCTGGGCTCCCACACTGCTAGTTGCTGCTCAGAAGTGTCTTTGGCATGGGTACTTTCTCCTACCCAGCCTGGTTCCAGAATGCCAGCTGTTTCCGGGTAGTGTCAAGGTCACTTTGCCTCCAATACGTTGTCCTGTCGGGTTGCGGTCGGGTTAGCCGACTCTATGGTGCCTGCAGTTTAGGTGCTTCCTTTGTGGGCTGCGGGATCTGGCAATGAAGGCTGGTTCCATAGTGCCAATAGGACAAGCTTCCCCTCGCGGCATTGCAATTTTTTTCTCATGTGGACGTTCTGCTGCCTATCTGAGTTCCAGCCCATTAGCTGGTTCTTTGGAAGTCAATCTTCAGTACCAGTACCGTCAGCTGGTTCCAGGCAGAGCCTTTGGCTTAGGTGCCTCGTTCTCGGTATCCAAGTTCCACCAACGTCTGGTGGTCCTTGGTAGTGCTTTCTGGCATGGGTATCTCCTGCTTAGTAACCGGGTTCCAGTACAATCAGCTGGTCCTCGGTAGTTCCATTGGCTCTTGTACCTTCTGCTACCCATCTGGGTTCCAGTACCGTCAGCTGGTTCTCGGCAGTGTCTTTGGCTCTTGTACCTTCTGCTACCCATCTGGGTTCCAGTACCTTCAGCTGGTTCTCGGCAGTGTCTTTGGCACGGGTACTCCCTCCTGCCCAGCCTGGTTCCAGCACGCCAGCTGTTTCTGGGTAGTGTCAATGTCACTTTGCCTCCAATACGTTGCCCTGTTGGGTTGTGGTCGGGCTAGCCGACTCTATAGTGCCTGCAGTTTAGGTGCTTCCTATGTGGGCTGTGGGATCTGGCAATGAAGGCTGGTTCCGTAGTGCCAATAGAACAAGCTCCCCCTGTAGGACTGTGGGTTTTCGGTAACTCCGGCCGGCTCGCGGCCTTGCAATTTTTTTTCATGTGGACCTTCTGCTGCCTATCTGAGTTCCAGCACCATTAGCTGGTTCATTGGAAGTCACTTTTGAATAGGTCCCCCTGGGTTCCAGTACCGTCAGCTGGTTCCAGGCAGAGCATTTGGCTTAGGTGCCTCCTTCTCGGTATCCGAGTTCCACCAATGTCTGGTGGTCCTTGGTAGTGCTTTCTGACATGGGTACCTCCTGCTTAGAGACCTCTCTTCTACTTGCGGTGGACACCACGTATCTGTGCGCCTCTCTCTTTCACTGGCCGGACTGACCTGCCACACAACACTGCTCTCAGTATATCCTTTCAAGTTAACCCATTGTATTCTCAGACTTGATGCAAATTAAAAATAATCCTTACTGGGGTTCTACCACCATATATACCACTCTCGCTATATTTAGCACACTGATGAAGGTTCTTTGCAGACCGAAATCTTTGTGACTACTGTATGTATATTAAATTACCCCTTTTGCATCACAGCTGTTGGAGTGTGCTAGTTGTAAATTTTTCACGTATTAAGGTTTGGGAACCTATATCTATGCACCTCCCCTTTAGACTGTGCTGAACATTTTCTATACTAGACCCCGGAGACTACGACCCCGGAGATGATGACCCTGGAGACGACGATCCTGGAGACCACCCCAAAGAAGACAATGACCCCGGAGATGATGACCCTGGAGACGATGACCCTGAAGACCACCCCAAAGAAGACGACTACACCGGAGACAATGACCCCGGAGACGATGACCCTGGAGACGACGATCCTGAAGACCACCCCAAAGAAGACAACGACCCCGGAGACGACGACCCCGGAGATGACGACCCTGGAGACGATGACCCTGAAGACCACCCCAAAGAAGACCAAGAAGATGACCCTGAAGAAGATGACCAAAAGGACAAAGAACAAGAAGACAACCACCAAGATACAGGAGAACAAGAGACAGAAGACCAAGAAGCAGAAGAACAAGAAGCTGCAGAACAAAAAGCAGAAGAATATTAAGCATAAGACAAAAAATTAGAGCAAAATATATTTTCCATATAAGCAGAAGAAGACCAAGCAGTGTCCATTCCTCCTCATGGTGCCCCTGGAAAAAAACTGCTGCTGCAGGCAAAACTGAACGCGGACAAATCCAGAATAAGGTGACTTGCATTGGTTTCAGGTATCGGAATCGGTGATATCCGATATTTTTGTGGTATCGGTCCGATCCAATCCGATATTTCCCGATATGGGAAGGCATCGCTCAACACTACTCAGGACCAGATAGATTGTATAAACGGGCCTTGGGCAATTTAGCATTGGAAACCAGGTCTATAGTACAATCAAATGGGCGGTGTGGTTGTAAAGCCTCTTTTTCCAAGAACACATCCTCAAAGTCTCTCAGGTACTCCGGAATACCCTCGAGACTGACGGATGACACAGACATCGAAATAAGGCAACATTTAGAACAATTAGGTCCCCACTTTACGATATCCCGGGCCCCCCAGTCAATAACCTGATTATAAACACAGAGAGCCTTCCACAGAAAAAATACGATAGTCCATGTGAATGTAAAGTTCAAAAAACACTTTTTATTAGTATCAAAAGATAAAATTCTACTACATTTATACACAACCAATCATGAGTTAAAAATGTGCCTCCAATCTAACAAAAACAGGACACGTGAACATTCCTATCACCTAAAAACCTATATTATGGGAAAATCACGTAGTGATTTGTATACCCTGACTCTGGTCTTGGTATTTTAGTAGGGCATATGGTATCATTGATAGGAGTTTTCCTGGGTACCATTATACTTAGCTTTTATTTAGCCCACAAACCTTTAAAGGCGCGGCTATTTAGCCATTTTCGCACTCAGCGTTTCTGAAGATAGGTTTTCATTTGATTGAACTGCTTCATACATTTTTACCGACACCAATATACTATGAGTCAGGGTATACAAATCACTACATGATTTTCCCATAATATAGGTTTTTAGGTGATAGGAATGTTCACATGTGACCTGTTTTTGTTAGATTGGAGGCACATTTTTAACTCATGATTGGTTGTGTATAAATGTAGTAGAATTTTATCTTTTGATACTAATAAAAAGTGTTTTTTGAACTTTACATTCACGTGGCCTATCGTATTTTTTCTGTGGAAGGCTCTATGTGTTTATGATACCTGGAATGTGTTTGTCTTATTAATTAAGGACTAATATGTGTATTCAATAACCTGATTATGTAGTTGTAACCATGGAAAACCTAACACCAGTCCAGCCCGGAGATTGTCCAGGACAAAGCATGACTTACGCACCTGGTGTAAGGCCCGCACCTTGAGGGTAAACTCCTCAGAGATTAAATTAACCCCATTCTTTGTGATAGGTGAAGAGTCGATAACCACAAGTTTAATGGGAGTCTCCAGCCTAACTGTCCCTAACTTACAGGTGGCCACCAGTTTGGAGTCAATAAAATTCATGGAGGACCCGCAGTCCACAAATGCCGAGGTAGCAAAAACACACTCCATAACAGCTAGTTCCATTTTCAACAATATCTTTGAAAATGAAGAAAAAGGTACCTGTGAATCTGGGTGACCAACACGACAATCACCCGGACTCAGTCGCTTCTTAGTCGGTGAGCAGGAAGGACAGTCCATTTTCCAATGTCCGGGATCTCCGTAGTAAAAACAGAGTTTGCAAAGTTGCCGACGTCTCCTTTCCTTTGAGAGTGATGGCTCCCACTTCCAACAGATGGCAAAGACTCTGGCTTACCAGGAAGGAAAGGAGCTTCCTGCTGAATGACTCCTCTCTCTCATAACCTCCGTTCCATGCGGACAGCCTGAGTCATGGCCTCTTTCAAGGAACTGGGGGAAGGATGGAGAGCCAGAGCATCCTTTAAATGTTCAGACAGTCCCCTCTGGAACAAAGTAAATATAGAAAAACTGACTGAACAGCCATCTAGTCTGAACTGGTGCATAACCAAAAAGTCTTACATAGCAAATAGATAATGGCTGCACTCAAGTTTATTGTGCTAAAGCAAGGAAATGTGCAATACATGAAATGTGAACAGCATAATGGCTTGTGAAATTTATGAAAAAACACATGAGATTTTTAGCACAAAATTTGGCCAAATGTTGTGAGCCCATTCACCAAACGTCAAGGTAATCTCAGATCGAATGGGTAACTAACCTTTCTGCCTAGTGTGAACACTTACCTATGGCTAATAAAATGGTAAAGCCTGTATTTATAGAGGAGGTTAGAACCAACTGTGTTTGGATGTAATTAAAATCACAGCATGGTGAAGGGCGGGGCGTTCAAGTCAGAAAAAGCAATACATAGTAAATATAGAAAGACTGACTGAACAGCCATCTAGTCTGAACTGGTGCATAACCTTAAGTCTTACATAGCAAATAGATAATGGCTGCACTCAAGGTGCTGTGATTTTAATTACATCCAAACACAGTTGGTTCTAACCTCCTCTATAAATACAGGCTTTACCATTTTATTAGCCATAGGTAAGTGTTCACACTAGGCAGACAGGTTAGTTACCCATTCGATCTGAGATTACCTTGATGTTTGGTGAATGGGCTCACAACATTTGGCCAAATTTTGTGCTAAAAATCTCATGTGTTTTTTCATAAATTTCACAAGCCATTATGCTGTTCACATTTCATGTATTGCACATTTCCTTGCTTTAGCACAATAAACTTGAGTGCAGCCATTATCTATTTGCTATGTAAGACTTTTTGGTTATGCACCAGTTCAGACTAGATGGCTGTTCAGTCAGTTTTTCTATATTTACTATGTATTGCTTTTTCTGACTTGAACGCCCCGCCCTTCACCATGCTGTGATTTTAATTACATCCAAACACAGTTGGTTCTAACCTCCTCTATAAATACAGGTTTTACCATTTTATTAGCCATAGGTAAGTGTTCACACTAGGCAGACAGGTTAGTTACCCATTTGATCGGAGATTACCTTGACGTTTGGTGAATGGGCTCACAACATTTGACCAAATTTTGTGCTAAAAATCTCATGTGTTTTTTCATAAATTTCACAAGCCATTATGCTGTTCACATTTCATGTATTGCACATTTCCTTGCTTTAGCACAATAAACTTGAGTGCAGCCATTATCTATTTGCTGTGTAAGACTTTTTGGTTATGCACCAGTTCAGACTAGATGGCTGTTCAGTCAGTTTTTCTATATTTACTATGTATTGCTTTTTCTGACTTGAACGCCCTGCCCTTCACCATGCTGTGATTAGAATTACATCCAAACACAGTTGGTTCTAACCTCCTCTATAAATACAGGCTTTACCATTTGATTAGCCATAGGTAAGTGTTCACACTAGGCAGACAGGTTAGTTACCCATTCGATCTGAGATTACCTTGACGTTTGGTGAATGGGCTCACAACATTTGGCCAAATTTTGTGCTAAAAATCTCATGTGTTTTTTCATAAATTTCACAAGCCATTATGCTGTTCACATTTCATGTATTGCACATTTCCTTGCTTTAGCACAATAAACTTGAGTGCAGCCATTATCTATTTGCTATGTAAGACTTTTTGGTTATGCACCAGTTCAGACTAGATGGCTGTTCAGTCAGTTTTTCTATATTTACTATGTATTGCTTTTTCTGACTTGAACGCCCCGCCCTTCACCATGCTGTGATTTTAATTACATCCAAACACAGTTGGTTCTAACCTCCTCTATAAATACAGGTTTTACCATTTTATTAGCCATAGGTAAGTGTTCACACTAGGCAGACAGGTTAGTTACCCATTCGATCGGAGATTACCTTGACGTTTGGTGAATGGGCTCACAACATTTGACCAAATTTTGTGCTAAAAATCTCATGTGTTTTTTCATAAATTTCACAAGCCATTATGCTGTTCACATTTCATGTATTGCACATTTCCATGCTTTAGCACAATAAACTTGAGTGCAGCCATTATCTATTTGCTATGTAAGACTTTTTGGTTATGCACCAGTTCAGACTAGATGGCTGTTCAGTCAGTTTTTCTATATTTACTATGTATTGCTTTTTCTGACTTGAACGCCCCGCCCTTCACCATGCTGTGATTTTAATTACATCCAAACACAGTTGTTCTAACCTCCTCTATAAATACAGGCTTTACCATTTTATTAGCCATAGGTAAGTGTTCACACTAGGCAGACAGGTTAGTTACCCATTCGATCTGAGATTACCTTGACGTTTGGTGAATGGGCTCACAACATTTGGCCAAATTTTGTGCTAAAAATCTCATGTGTTTTTTCATAAATTTCACAAGCCATTATGCTGTTCACATTTCATGTATTGCACATTTCCTTGCTTTAGCACAATAAACTTGAGTGCAGCCATTATCTATTTGCTGTGTAAGACTTTTTGGTTATGCACCAGTTCAGACTAGATGGCTGTTCAGTCAGTTTTTCTATATTTACTATGTATTGCTTTTTCTGACTTGAACGCCCTGCCCTTCACCATGCTGTGATTAGAATTACATCCAAACACAGTTGGTTCTAACCTCCTCTATAAATACAGGCTTTACCATTTGATTAGCCATAGGTAAGTGTTCACACTAGGCAGACAGGTTAGTTACCCATTCGATCTGAGATTACCTTGAGTTTGGTGAATGGGCTCACAACATTTGGCCAAATTTTGTGCTAAAAATCTCATGTGTTTTTTCATAAATTTCACAAGCCATTATGCTGTTCACATTTCATGTATTGCACATTTCCTTGCTTTAGCACAATAAACTTGAGTGCAGCCATTATCTATTTGCTATGTAAGACTTTTTGGTTATGCACCAGTTCAGACTAGATGGCTGTTCAGTCAGTTTTTCTATATTTACTATGTATTGCTTTTTCTGACTTGAACGCCCCGCCCTTCACCATGCTGTGATTTTAATTACATCCAAACACAGTTGGTTCTAACCTCCTCTATAAATACAGGCTTTACTATTTTATTAGCCATAGGTAAGTGTTCACACTAGGCAGACAGGTTAGTTACCCATTCGATCGGAGATTACCTTGACGTTTGGTGAATGGGCTCACAACATTTGACCAAATTTTGTGCTAAAAATCTCATGTGTTTTTTCATAAATTTCACAAGCCATTATGCTGTTCACATTTCATGTATTGCACATTTCCTTGCTTTAGCACAATAAACTTGAGTGCAGCCATTATCTATTCCCTCTGGAACAAACACCTGAGAGCCGAGTTGCCCCAGGAAACCTCTGAAGACCACCACCGGAACTCTGAACAGTACCACTCGGCTCAGAGCTTACCCTGAGAGAGCCCCATAATAGTGTCCTCTGCCAGTCTAACATGATCCAGTTCATCATATATCAGTCCCAGAGCATCAAAGAACATATTCACAGACATTCTTTCAGGGGCGGTCGGAGGTAAGGAAAATGCCCACGATTGCGGACCCTCCCAAAGTTAAGATATAACTATCCCCACCCGCTGATTCTCATGCCCTGAAGATTGGGGTCTAAGGGAAAATAATAGTTTGCAACTCTCCTTGAACGCATGGAATTTTTCCTTCTCACCAGAGAACGTGTCAGGTAGTTTAAGGGTCCCTTTCCACTTGCGAGGAAAACGGACGCGTGCAATCCGATAAAAAATCGGATTGCACTCGGACCAATGTTAGTTAATAGGTGTCTTTTGATTTGCGATTTTTTTCTCAGCCGAAATCGGACTGAGAAAAATCTGGATCGGCTGAGAAAAAAATCGCAGCATGCTGCGTATTGCTGCGATTCTCGGACGAGACTCGCCAATGCAAGTCAATGGGTGCGAGAAAAAAATCGCACAGCACTCGCACCATGCGAGTTCTGTCCGATTTTTACGCACCGGTGTCCTTTGAAAAGCCGGTAATTCAGCGCGGTGTACAGTAAAATCACACTGACAGGTTAGAATAGACTAGATATATACACATAGAATGTGTCTATATACATATATATATGTCAGTGAGACACCTATATATGTATATTTATATTTAATGCAGCACTAGATAGCATTAAAGCCGCTAATTCAATTGCCGGCTTCTCATTTCTCCTGCACAAACCCGACAGGATATGAGACATGGTTTACATACAGTAAACCATCTCATATCCCCTTTTTTTTGCATATTCCACATTACTAACGTTAGTAGTGTGTATGTGCAAAATTTCAGCGCTGTAGCTGCTGAAATAAAGGGTTAAATGGCGGAAAAAATTGGCGTGGGCTCCCGCGCAATTTTCTCCGCCAGAGTGGTAAAGCCAGTGACTGAGGGCAGATATTAATAGCCAGGAGAGGGTCCATGGTTATTGGCCCCCCCGTGGCTAAAAACATCTGCCCCCAGCCACCCCAGAAAAGGCACATCTGGAAGATGCGCCTATTCTGGCACTTGGCCACTCTCTTCCCACTCCCTGTAGCTGTGGGATATGGGGTAATGAAGGGTTAATGCCACCTTGCTATTGTAAGGTGACATTAAGCCAGATTAATAATGGAGAGGCGTCAATTATGACACCTATCCATTATTAATCCAATTGTAGGAAAGGGTTAAAAAACACACACACACACATGATTTAAAAGTAGTTTAATGAAATAAACACAGCGGTTGTTGTAATAATTTATTGTTCTCTCAATCCATCAGGAAACCCTCGCTTGGCAAAATAATAACCGCACAAGATACATACCTTCTGATGTCCGATCATGTCCCACGAGGTAATCCATCTGAAGGGGTTAACTAATATTACAGGCACGAGCTGCGATAAACCACTCACTGGTGCCTGTAATCCCCCGGGTGCTGAAAGGAAAGCAGGATCTGTACTTACATTGAGTCGCGGTGAGGCGCCCTCTGGTGGATGTTCTCATAAACTGCAGCCTGGGAACTTTTTCCCACGCTCCAGGTCATATGAGGACATCCACCAGGGGGCGCATCACCGCGACTGAGGGAAATGTAGGTCAATGACCTACATTTCATTCATTCGCAGGGGAATTACAAGCACGAGCACACCGCTGCATTTAGCAGGGCTCCTGCCTGTAATATTAGTTAACCCCTTCAGATGGATTACATCGTGGGACGTGATCTGACATCTGAGGGTATGTATCTTGTGCGTTTATTATGTTGCCAAGCGAGGGTGTTCCTGATGGATTGAGAGAGCAATAAATTATTACAACAACCGCTGTCTTTATTTCATTAAACTACTTTGTAATCATGTGTGTGTGTGTTTTTTAACCCTTTCCTACAATTGGATTAATAATGGATAGGTGTCATAATTAACGCCTCTCCATTATTAATCTGGCTTAATGTCACCTTCCAATAGCAAGGTGGCATTAACCCTTCATTACCCCATATCCCACCGCTACAGGGAGTGGGAAGAGAGTGGCCAAGTGCCAGAATAGGCGCATCTTCCAGATGTGCCTTTTCTGGGGTGGCTGGGGGCAGATGTTTTTAGCCACGGGGGGGCCAATAACCATGGACCCTCTCCTGGCTATTAATATCTGCCCTCAGTCACTGGCTTTACCGCTCTGGCGGAGAAAATTGCGCGGGAGCCCACGCCAATTTTTTCCGCGAGTTAACCCTTAAATTTAATAGCTACAGCGCTGAAATTTTGCACATACACACTACTAACATTAGTAGTGTGGAATATGCAAAAAAAAGGGGGATATGAGATGGTTTACTGTATGTAAACCATGTCTCATATCCTGTCGGGTTTGGGAAGGAGAAATTAA
Organism: Ranitomeya variabilis; assembly: GCF_051348905.1. Lineage (NCBI taxonomy): Eukaryota > Metazoa > Chordata > Amphibia > Anura > Dendrobatidae > Ranitomeya > Ranitomeya variabilis. The sequence continues at coordinate 559,433,583 of NC_135234.1, forward strand.
AAGCCGGCAATTGAATTAGTGGCTTTTATGCTATCTTGCGCTGCATTAAATATAAATATACATATATAGGTGTCTCACTGACATATATATATGTATATATACCTATTCTATGTGTATATATCTAGTCTATTCTAACCTGTCAGTGTGATTTTACTGTACACTGCGCTGAATTGCCGGCTTTTCAAAGGACACCGGTGCGTACAAATCGGACAGTAATACGGATGTCATATGGATGATGCGAGTATAAAAAACGGATGATGCGATTAAAAATCGCATTGTACTCGCATGACACTCGCATGAAAATCGCATACGTTCCATCCGTTTTTTCGGTCCAGATTACGGACCGTTTTTTATCTCGCAAGTGGAAAGGGACCCTAACAGAGGGTTCAGGAGAGTGCAGAGAAACATCAGTCATCTCACCTGACTTACTGACAGAGGAAGAGGAAAGACCCTCGACTATCTTAACTGTCTCTGTAAGCTCCCTCTGCACCTGCTTCTGAGAGGTAGTCAAGGTCCTATGCTCCATGGATAATGTCTGCATCATCTGTGTCAGGTTAGTTATTTGATCCGCAAAGGTATGCAGCGGATCCATGACCAGAGAGAGAAAAAAAAAGTGTGAAATCTCTTTTAAATGTTTCAGGGTCAGTGATAATGTCATGCTGCAGCAATGCAGGTATGTGCAGACTCCGCAAAGGAGAGTGGGTGAGAGAAAAAGAGGTCACACTTGCTGCACCGCAGCCCAGTGCACGCCACACTGCACCACCAGGTGGCGACAGTGGTCAAAACGAGCCAAGTCTTTAGTGGCCAGGAAGCATATTGTTTAAAGGGGAAAACAGAACTCGTCGTCAAAATACAAGCCGAGGGTCAGAACCAGCCAGGAGCAAAGGTACCAGAGACGTGAGACAGAATACGGAGTCAGAGTAAGCCAAAAGGTCAAAAATCCAGACAGGCATGTGGTAACAAAGATGGAAAACATGAGACGAAGTCAGAGATTTAGCCGAGTCACAAACGGAGGGGATACACACCAGAGTAACACTAGGTCAGGTACAGGAAACAGGTCAGGTACAGGTAAGGGACGTCAGAGGCAAAAAGGAACACTGGGGTTTCACAGGTTAGCAGTCCCAGCAAACCCCAAACTATCACTGACACAAGCTGCCAGCAAGAGCACCAAGAAATAGCCACTCCAAAATCAAAGAGAAGCAGAAATAGTTAACCCCACCATGACCAGGCCGGAGTAGGAGAAACAAAGCAAACTCCAACCTGGATCATGACAGTTAACATAAGAGTCCAGAAAAACTTCTAAACAGATTAAAGGTGAACTTCAAGCTCAAAGAATATCAGTGTCAGATCGCACCATCCATCATTGTATGAGCCAAAGTCGACTTCATGGGAGACGACCAAGGAGGACACCATTGTTAAAAAAAAATCATAAGAAAGCCTGACTGGAATTTGCCAAACTACATATTGACATGCCATCTGGGAAAAGCAACCTTCAAACATGAGACAACTGGAGAAGTTTGCTCTTTTAGGAGTGGGCCAAAATACTTGTCGAGAGGTGCATAAGTCTTATTGACAGTTACAGGAACCTTTTGATGTCAGTGATTGCCTCAAATGGTTGTGCAACAAAATATTAAGTTAAGGGTACCATCATTTCTGTCCAGGCCTATTTCATGAGTTTTATTTTTTTTAAAAAAAATCTGTGCAAGCATGGTTGAAAAGCAATGTCTGACTTTTCTGCAGGCAGTGAGTTGCTGACTCTGTTACACCCTGACTTGTTCTGCTGTTATTAATGACTCGACCCATGTCTGTGTTATATCTTGATCCCTGTCCTGTCTCTGAGTGTCCCCTTTGTGTCTGGAATTCTTGGTACTTGAACTCGGCTTGCACCCTGACCTGATTTTGTCTCTTGTCTTTGGCATATCCGCTCCTGACCGTTACTGATCCCCTGGCTTGTCTCTGACCCTAAGTTTGCATAATCCTTTGGTACTGAGCTACAGCCTTGGATTTTACCCAACTTGTTTAACTTGTCTGCTGTTACCTGGTGGTAGCTTCACTGCTGCATGGTAGTTCTGCTTCATCTGTGTGCATGACATTTCTCCACTCTATCGCCACCTAGTGGAGCTAGCTTCTACCTGCTTTGCAGCAGCATGATGTGTAATATTGCCTTGCGCTGGCATGTACTCCGGAGGACAGAGAATGAACTTCAATCCAATATTGTGGCCAGCATGCAGCCAGTGGGTAAGGAAAGGGTGAATCAAACACCCGAAAACCCCACCCATATGACCCAAAACCGGTCCCGCCAAATTCAGGTGACAGGTTCCCTTTAAGATTTCTGGCCCATAAAGACCAGTTAGACGCTCCTAATCAACTCGTTACCTGCATTAACCCCTTTGAGACAAAGCCTGTTTTCACCTAAATGACATGGCCAATTTTTACAATTCTGACCACTGTCAATTTATGAGGTTATAACTCTGGAACGCTTTAACGGATCCCGGTTATTCTGACATTGTTTTCTCAAGACATATTGTACTTTATGATATTGGTAAAATTTCTTCGATATGACTTGCATTTATTTGTGAAAAAATGGAAGTTTCACAAAAATTTTGAATATTTTGCAATTTTCCAAATTTTAGTTTTTATGCCTTTAAATCGGAGAGTCATATCACACAAAATAGTTAATAAATAACATTTCCCACATGTCTGCTTTACATCAGCACAATTTTGAAAACATAATTTCTTTTTCTTAGGAAGTTATAAGTAGTGTTGAGCATTCCGATACCACAAGTATCGGGTATCGGCCGATACTTGCTGTATCGGAATTCCGATACCGAGTTCCGATATTTTTGTGATATCGGAAATCGGAATCGGAGGTTCCCAGTGTATGGTTCCCAGGGTCTGGAGGAGAGGAGACTCTCCTTCAGGCCCTGGGATCCATATTCATGTAAAAAATAAAGAATTAAAATAAAAAATATGGATATACTCACCCCTCCGGCGGCCCCTGGACCTTACCGATGTAACCGGCAGCCTCCGTTCCTAAGAATGAGGAGTTTAGGACCTGCGATGACATTGCGGCTTGTGATTGGTCGCGTGAGCGGTCACATGAGTGGTCACGCGACCAATCACAAGCCGCGACGTCATCGAAGGTCCTAAACTCCTCATTCTTAGGAATGGAGGCTGCCGGTTACATCGGTAAGGTTCAGGGCTCGTCCGAGGGTGAGTATATCCATATTTTTTATTTTAATTATTTAGTTTTTACATGAATATGAATCCCAGGGCCTGAAGGAGAGTTTCCTCTCCTTCAGACCCTGGGAACCATCCAGGATACCTTCCGATACTTGTGTCCCATTGACTTGCATTGGTATCGGGTATCGGTATCGGCGATATCCGATATTTTTTGGATATCGGCCGATACCATCTGATACCGATACCTTTGAGTATCGGAAGGTATCGCTTAACACTAGTTATAAGGGTTAAAATTTGACCAGTGATTTCCCATTTTTGCCACAAAATTTGCAAAACCATTTTTTAGGGACCACCTCACACTTTAAATGACTTTGAGGGGCCTATATGAAAGAAAATGCCTCAAAGTGACACCATTCTAAAAATTGAACCACTCAAGGTACTCAAAACCACATTCAAGAAGTGTATTAACCCTTCAGATGCTTTGCAGGAATTTTTGGAATGTTTTTAAAAAAATGAACATTTAACTTTTTTTCTCAAAAAAATTGTTCAAATCCAATTTGTTTTATTTTCCAAAGGGTAACAGAAGAAATTGTACCACAAAAGTTGTTGTACAATTTGTCCTGAGTGCGCTGATATCCCATATATTCAGTTAAACCACTGTTTGGGCACACGGCAGAGCTCAGAAGGGAAGTAGTGCCATTTTTCAAAGCAAAATTGGCTGGAATTGAGATCGTATGCCATGTTGCGTTTGGAGAGCCCCTGATGTGCCTCAACAGTGAAAACCCCCAATTCTAACTCCAATGCTAACCCCAACAAATTTTGGAGCCAAACAAACTTATCTAGATGTGTGGTGAGCACTTTGAATCCCCAAGTGCTTCACAGAAGTTTTATAATGTAGAGCCGTAAAAATAAAAAAATATGTTTTTTCATAAAAATAGTTTTTGCCTCCAATTTTTTATTTTACCAATGGTAACAGGAGAAATTGGACCCCAAAATTGTTGTGCAATTTGTCCTGAGTATGCTGACTGTTATGACCTGGTGGTTAAGAGGCCACACTGATATGACCTGGTGGCTAAAACGCAACATGGGACGAGCTCTGAGGAGGTGGTATCTCTACTGACCGCAGTCCATAATCCTAACTACAACACTAGTAATAGCCGTGGGATGTTCCTGACTCTCCCTAGACACCTCTTCACAGCCTAAGAACTAACTACCCCTAAAGAAGGAAATAGAAAGCTATCTTGCCTCAGAGAAAACCCCCAAAGGAAAGACAGCCCCCCACAAATATTGACTGTGAGTGGAGAGGGAAATGACGTACACAGAAATGAAACCAGATTTCAGCAAAGGAGGCCAATACTAAACTTGATAGACAGAGAGAAAAGGATACTGTGCGGTCAGTATTAAAAACTACAAAATCCACGCAGAGTTTACAAAAATGAACTCCACACTGACTCACGGTGTGGAGGGGCAAATCTGCTTTCCCAGAGCTTCCAGCTAGCCTGAATATGACATAGTGACAAGCTGGACAAAAAGAGACATATTTGCAGAGCAATAGAGTCCAAAACAAATGGACAATCAAGGACTAGCAAGAACTTATCTTTTGCTGACAAGGACAGGCCATATGAGAAATCCAAGGAGAGAACCAAATCCAACCAAGAACATTGACAGCTGGCATGAACTAAAGCCCAGAGCAGGTTTAAATAACAAACCCAGGCAAGGCGATCAGTGAAGGCAGCTGCTACAGCTACCTAAAGGAGCAGCAGTTCCACTTGAAAACACCAGAGGGAGCCCAAGGGCAGAACTCACAAAAATACCATTAGAAACCACAGGAGGGAGCTCCAGAACGGAATTCACAACAGTACCCCCCCTTGAGGAGGGGTCACTGAACCCTCACCAGAGCTCCCAGGCCGATCAGAACGAGCCAAATGGAAAGCACGAACCAAATCGGCAGCATGAACATTGGAGGCAACAACCCAAGAATTATCCTCCTGGCCATAACCCTTCCACTTGACTAGATACTGAAGCTTCCGCCTCGAAAAATGAGAATCCAAAATCTTCTCCACCACATATTCCAATTCCCCCTCAACCAACACAGGAGCAGGAGGATCAACGGAGGGAACCATAGGTACCACATATCTCCGCAACAAGGATCTATGGAACACATTATGAATGGAAAAAGAAGCTGGAAGGGCCAAACGAAAAGACACCGGATTGATAATTTCAGAAATCTTATAAGGCCCAATAAAGCGAGGCTTGAACTTAGGGGAAGAAACCTTCACAGGAACATGACGAGAAGACAACCAGATCAAATCCCCAACACGAAGCCGGGGACCAACACACCGACGACGGTTAGCAAAACGTTGAGCCTTTTCCTGAGACAACGTCAAATTGTCCACCACATGAGTCCAAATTTGCTGCAACCTGTCCACCATAGAATCCACACCAGGACATTCAGAAGGCTCAAGCTGCACCGAAGAAAAACGAGGATGAAAACCAAAGTTACAAAAGAAAGGCGAAACCAAGGTAGCCGAACTAGCCCGATTATTAAGGGCAAACTCGGCCAACGGCAAAAAGGTCACCCAATCATCCTGATCAGCAGACACGAAGCATCTTAAATAGGTTTCCAAGGTCTGATTGGTTCGCTCCGTTTGGCCATTTGTCTGAGGATGGAATGCTGAAGAAAAAGACAAATCAATGCCCATTCTAGCACAAAAGGACCGTCAAAACCTAGAAACGAACTGGGAACCTCTGTCAGACACAATATTCTCTGGAATACCATGCAAACGAACCACATGCTGAAAAAATAATGGAACCAAATCAGAGGAGGAAGACAACTTAGGCAACGGTACCAAATGGACCATCTTAGAAAACCGGTCACAAACCACCCAGATGACAGACATCTTCTGAGAAACAGGAAGATCAGAAATAAAATCCATGGAAATATGCGTCCAGGGCCTCTCAGGAATAGGCAAAGGCAAAAGCAACCCACTGGCACGGGAACATCAAGGCTTAGCCCGAGCACAGGTCCCACAGGACTGCACAAACGAACGCACATCCCGTGACAAGGAAGGCCACCAAAAGGACCTAGCCACCAAATCTCTGGTACCAAAAATCCCAGGGTGACCAGCCATTACCGAACAATGAACCTCAGAAATTACCCTGCTAGTCCATCTATCAGGAACAAACAGTTTCCCCACTGGACAGCGGTCAGGTTTATCAGCCTGAAACTCCTGAAGTACCCGCCGCAAATCAGGGGAGATGGCAGAAAGAATCACCCCCTCCTTGAGGATCCCAGCCGGCTCAAGAACTCTCGGAGAATCAGGCAAAAAACTCCTAGAAAGGGCATCAGCCTTCACATTCTTAGATCCCGGAATATACGAGACCACAAAATCAAAACGTGAGAAAAACAGAGACCACCGAGCCTGTCTAGGATTCAACCGCTTAGCAGACTCGAGGTAAATCAGATTCTTATGATCAGTCAAGACCACCATGCGATGCTTGGCTCCCTCAAGCCAATGTCGCCACTCCTCAAATGCCCACTTCATAGCCAACAACTCCCAATTGCCGACATCATAATTACGCTCAGCAGGCGAAAACTTTCAGGAGAAGAAAGCACATGATTTCATCAAAGAGCCATCAGAATTTCTCTGAGACAAAACAGCCCCTGCCTCAATCTCAGAAGCATCACCCTCAACCTGAAAAGGGAGCGAAACATCTGGCTGACGCAACACAGGGGCAGAAGTAAAATGACGTTTAAGCTCCTGAAAGGCCTCAACAGCCACAGAGGACCAATTCATCACATCAGCGCCTTTCTTCGTCAAATCAGTCAGAGGCTTCACCACACTAGAAAAATTAGCAATAAAGCAGCGATAAAAATTAGCAAAGCCCAAAAATTTCTGAAGGCTCTTTACAGATGTAGGTTAAGTCCAATCATGAATGGCCTGGACTTTAACAGGGTCCATTTCAATGGCCGAGGGAGAAAAAATGAAACCCAAAAAAGAAACCTTCTGAACTCCAAAGAGGCACTTAGACCCCTTCACAAACAACGCATTAGCACGAAGGACCTGAAATACCATCCTAACCTGCTTCACATGAGACTCCCAATCATCGGAAAAAACCAAAATATCATCCAAATACACAATCATGAATTTATCCAGATAATTCTGGAAGATATCTTGCATAAAGGACTGAAATACCGATGGAGCATTAGAGAGCCCGAATGGCATAACAAGATATTCAAAATGGCCTTCGGGCGTATTAAATGCTGTTTTCAATTCATCACCTTGTTTAATACGCACGAGATTATACGCCCCTCGAAGGTCGATTTTAGTAAACCAACTGGCACCCTTAATCCGAGCAAACAAATCAGAAAGTAACGGTAAAGGGTACTGGAATTTGACCGTGATCTTATTGAGAAGGCGATAATCTATACAGGGTCTCAAGGAGCCATCCTTCTTGGCAACAAAAAAAAATCCCACTCCCAACGGTGACGAAGACGGGCAAATATGCCCCTTCTCCAAGGACTCCTTTACATAACTCCGCATAGCGGCATGCTCTGGCACAGACAGATTGAAAAGTCGACCCTTAGGGAACTTACAGCCAGGAATCAAATTAATGGCACAATCGCAGTCCCTATGAGGAGGCAGGGAACTGGACTTGGGCTCATCAAATATATCCTGGAAATCCGACAAAAACTCAGGAACTTCAGAAGAAGGGGACGAGGAAATGGACATCAAAGGAATATCACTATGTATCCCCTGACAACCCCAACCAGTTACAGACATAGATCTCCAATCCAGCACTGGATTATGCACCTGTAACCATGGAAAACCCAGCACAACAACATCATGCAAATTATGCAACACCAAAAAGAGAATATTTTCCTGATGTGCTAGAGCCATGTACATGGTTAACTGTGTCCAGTACTGAGGTTTATTCTTGGCCAATGACGTAGCATCAATCCCCCTTAAGGGAATAGGGCTCTGCAAAGGCTCCAAGGAAAAACCACAGCGCTTGGCAAATTCTAAGTCCATTAAGTTCAGGGCAGCGCCAGAATCCACAAATGCCATAACAGAAAAGGACGACAATGAACAAATCAGGGTAACAGACAAGAGAAATTTAGGCTGTACAGTACTAATGGAAACAGACCTAGGGACCCTCTTAGTACGCTTAGGGCAATCAGAAATAGCATGAGCAGAATCACCACAGTAAAAACACAGGCCATTCTGACATCTGAATTTCTGCCTTTCTGCTCTAGTCAAAATCCTATCACATTGCATAGGCTCAGGACTCTGCTCAGAGGACACTGCCATATGGTGCACCACCTTGCGCTCGCGCAGACGCCGATCAATCTGAATAGCCAAAGACATTGACTCATTCAGACCAGCAGGCGTGGGAAACCCCACCATAACATCTTTAAGGGCTTCAGAAAGACCCTTTCTGAAAATCGCTGCCAGGGCATACTCATTCCATTTTGTGAGCACAGACCACTTTCTAAATTTCTGGCAGTATACTTCTGCTGCTTCCTGACCCTGACACAGAGCCAACAAAGTTTTTTCTGCCTGATCCACAGAATTAGGCTCGTCATACAGCAATCTGAGCGCTTGAAAAAATGCGTCAATATTGAGCAATGCAGGATTTCCTGGCTCAAGGGAGAATGCCCAGTCCTGCGGGTCGCCACGCAGCAAAGAAATAACAATCTTCACCTGCTGAATGGGGTCACCAGAGGAACGGGGTCTGAGAGCAAAAAACAATCTGCAATTATTTTTAAAGTTCAAAAATTTAGATCTATCCCCAGAAAATAAATCAGGAATAGGAATTCTAGGCTCTAACACCGGAGTCTGGACAACATAATCTTGGATACTCTGTACCCTTACAGCGAGTTGATCAAAAAAGACAAAACAAGCTACAAAGGAAAAAAAATGACTCAAAAATTTATTTTCCCTCTTTTGAGATGCATTTAACACATTGTAGGCCAGCTGTACTGTTATGACCTGGTGGTTAAGAGGCCACACTGATATGACCTGGTGGCTAAAACGCAACATGGGACGAGCTCTGAGGAGGTGGTATCTCTACTGACCGCAGTCCATAATCCTAACAACAACACTAGTAATAGCCGTGGGATGTTCCTGACTCTCCCTAGACACCTCTTCACAGCCTAAGAACTAACTACCCCTAAAAAAGGAAATAGAAAGCTATCTTGCCTCAGAGAAAACCCCCAAAGTAAAGACAGCCCCCCACAAATATTGACTGTGAGTGGAGAGGGAAATGACGTACACAGAAATGAAATCAGATTTCAGCAAAGGAGGTTAATACTAAACTTGATAGACAGAAAAGGATACTGTGCGGTCAGTATTAAAAACTACAAAATCCACGCAGAGTTTACAAAAATGAACTCCACACCGACTCACGGTGTGGAGGGGCAAATCTGCTTTCCCAGAGCTTCCAGCTAGCCTGAATATGACATAGTGACAAGCTGGACAAAAAGAGACATATTTGCAGAGCATTAGAGTCCAAAACAAATGGACACTCAAGGACTAGCAAGAACTTATCTTTTGCTGACAAGGACAGGCCATATGAGAAATCCAAGGAGAGAACCAAATCCAACCAAGAACATTGACAGCTGGCATGAACTAAAGCCCAGAGCAGGTTTAAATAACAAACCCAGGCAAGGCGATCAGTGAAGGCAGCTGCTACAGCTACCTAAAGGAGCAGCAGTTCCACTCGAAACCACCAGAGGGAGCCCAAGGGCAGAGCTCACAAAAATACCATTAGCAACCACAGAAGGGAGCTCCAGAACAGAATTCACAACAGCTGACACCCCTGTGGGGGTAAAACACTGTTTGGGCGCATGGCAGAGCTCATTGACTGGAATTGAGATCAGATGCTATGTCGCGTTTGGAGAGCCCCTGATGTGCCTAAACAGTGGAAACCCCCAATTGTCACTCCAACGCTAACCCCAACACACCCCTAACCTTAATCCCAACCCCAACCCTAACCCTAATCCTAACCCTAATTCCAACCCTAACCCTAATTCCAACCCTAACCCTAATCCCAACCCTAACTTTAGCCCCAACCCTAACCCTAACTTTAGCCTCAACCCTAACCCTAACTTTTGCCCCAACCCTAACCCTAATTGGAAAATGGAAATAAATACATTTTTTTTTATTTTATTATTTTTCCCTAACTATGGGAGTGATAAAGGGGGGTTTGATTTACTTTTTATAGTATTTTTTATAGCGGGTTTTTATGTTTGGCAGCTGTCACACACTAAAAAATCGTTTTTGCATCACCACATTTTGAGAGCTATAATTTTTCCATATTTTGGCCCACTGAGTTATGTGAGGTCTTGTTTTTTGCAGGACGAGTTGACATTTTTATTGGTATCATTTTCGGGCACATGACATTTTTTGATCGCTTTTTATTCAAATTTTTGTGAGGCAGAATGAACAAAAACCCGCAATTTCTGAATTTGTTTTGAGGGGGAGAATTTACACTGTTCCTCGTGTGGTAAAATTGTTTTATTCTTCGGGTCAATACGATTGCAGCGTTACCTCATTTATATCATTTTTATACTTTTTGGTGCTTTTACACAAACAAACCTATTTTATAGAAAAAATAATTATTTTTGCATCGCTTTATTCTGAGAGCTAGAACTTTTTTATTTTTCTGCTCATGGAGCTACATGGTGGCTTGTTTTTTTGCAGGACAACATGATGTTTTCAGTGGTACTATTTTTGCTTACATCCGTCTTTTTTATCGCGTTTTATTGCACTTTATTTATTTTTTTCTTTATTTGGGGATTTAAAAAAAAAATATATATATATATATATTTATACATTCTAATTTGTTTTTTTACTTTATAACATTGTCCCAGGATGGAACATCACTATATTACATCAGATCAGTGATCTGACACTTTGCACAGCGCATTGTCAGATCATCTATCTGACAGGCAGTGTAGGAGGCTTGCCGGCACCTGTTCTCAGCAAGCGTTCGCAAGCCACCTCATTGCAGGATCCGGAAGGACCCCGAGGCCATCTTGGGGCTAGGGGTCTCCATGGCAACCACGAGAATAATGTGATCACATCACATCATTCTGATGGAAGCGCGCAGGGATGGGAGCCCCTGTCCCTGCTCCATGCCCCTCTATGTTGCTGTCACTACTGACAGTGGCATCAGAGGGGTTAAGTGCCCACGATTGGTGCTAGCACTGTTTGTGGGCATTGCTGCTGGATGTCAGCTGTCACATACAGCTGACAATCACACGCGATCGCTTGTGGTGCTCATCTTGAGACCCAGGTGATCGCAGTACCATGCTGCGTAGTATGGCGCATGTCAAGAAGGGGTTAAATACAGCGATCTTACATAGTCAACTTTATAAAAGACTTCTGTCCATTGACTAAATGAATCAGTCAGAGTCTAACCTCTACAGCATGGGCAAGACCAAAGAAGCTTTATAAGGATGTCATGGTCGAGATCGTAGACCTGCAAAAGCTGGAATAGGCTACAAAACCATAAGAAAGACACTGGGTGAGAAGGAGACAACTGTTGGTACAATAGTAAGGAAATGGAAGAAATACAAAATAACTGTGAATCAACATCAATCTGGGGCAGCATGCAAAATCTTACTTTTGTGGGGTATCTTTGATCATGAGGAAGGTGAGAGTACAGCCTAAAACTCCACAGGGGAACTTGTTAATGATCTCAAGGCAGCTGGGACCACAGTCCCCAAGAAAACCATTGGTAACACATTATGCCGTAAAGGTTTTAAATCCTGCAGTGCCCGCAAGGTCCCCTTGCTCAAGTAGGCACATGTGCAAGCCCATCTGAAGTTTACCAATGAACACAAGGATGATTCTGTGATTGATTGGGAAAAGGTGGTGTGCTCAGATGGGACAAAAATTGAGCTCTTTGGCAATAGCTCAACTCGCCATGTGTGGAGGAAGAAAAATGCTGCCTATGGCCCAAAGAACACCATCCCCACTGTCAAGAATGGAGGTGGAAACATTATGTTTTGGTGTATTTCTCTGCTAAGGCCACAGGACTACTTCACTGCATCAATAGGAGAATGGATGGAGCCATGTACCGTAAAATCTTGAGTTACTACCTCCTTCCCTCCGCCAGGGGTCGTGGCTGGGTCTTCCAGCAAGACAATGACCCAAAAAATACAGCCAAGGCAACAAAGGAGAGTCTTAAAAAGAAGCACATTAAGGTCATGGAGTCGCCTAACCAGTCTCCAGACCCTAATCCCATAGAAAACTCACACCTCCAAGTTGCAAAGTGACAGCCTCAAAATCTTAATGATTTAGAGATAATCTGCAAAGAGGAGTGGACCAAAATTCCTCCTGACATGCCTGAAAACCCCATCATTAACTACAAAAAAACATCTGACTGCTGTGCCAGCCAACAAGGGTTTTATGACCAAGCAATAACTCTTGTTTGCCAGAGGGATCAAATACTTAGTTCACACTGCAAAATACAAACAAAATTATATAATTTATATAATGTGAATTTCTCTATTTTATTTTTGATATTCTATCTCTCAATATTAAAATTAACCAACCCTTAAAATTATAGACTGTTCATTTCTTTGTCAGTTTGCAAACTTACAAAATCAGCAAGTGATTAAATACTTATTTCCCCCACTGTAGGCACATGAATACATGAAATAAATTCCATGAATGAGTTCACAGATAAAAAAAAATTATAAATGTAAATAAAGAATAAAAATAGCCAGTAAAAATAATCAAGACATTTAAAGGTTACGAATGTGGATACCGTTTCTATTTAAAAGCAAAAATAGAGAAAGAAATATACACGGTCGCCAACTGCAGTCAAGAAAAAAGGAAAAAAAAAGAGAAAAACTTGGAATATAAATAGAAGGTACGAGTGAAAATGATACTGGATAGATATTGTTTTTCAAGAGTATCCACAATTGTCCCATACAGATCTCTGTATATGAGCAAAAGCAAAATTAAATAAAAACAATAAAAATGAAAAACAACCTTTGTAAGTCAGCTGCGTTTCCACCAGTGAATTTAGTGAGACATTGACCCAAGCAACTTAAGTAACCGTCACTTGTTGTCCAAATACTGCACATAGGCAATCACTCACCTGCGGATCGCAGCCTGGAATACGCACATAAACTCCAGTGCCACAGGAACTTACACCCCTGTAAGGTTCATGAGTGCTACGTGTTCGTCCATGTCACTGGCTCTGGCCTTTGTTAGCTTCGCACAGCCAGGCATATGTCCACAGAGCCTTCAGCTCTGCAGCATGTGAAAACCAAAGACAAAACTGGAACACCCAAACCTTATCTGCATGTTTAAATGAAAACTGTGGCCATGGACCATTTGTAAGACCTGAACCTAAGAGATCCGTCCCACCTACATCCTACAGATCTCTCAAAAAATAAAACAGGTTTTTCTAAACCGACTTGGTTAACCCCTTAACGACCGCCAATACGCCTTTTAACGGCGGCCGCTAAGGGTACTTAAACCACAGCGCCGTTAATTAACGGCCATTGTAACGCTTTTTGTCTGCACCAAAATGGCGGTTCGCGACGAATCCGTCGCGTTCGTCACTCCATAGAATGGCCGCCTATAGGCGACGGATCCGTCGTTACCGTCATTTTGGCGGATCCGTCGCCCCAATCCGCTTTTTCAATTGCGCATGCTCCAAAAAGTAGATACTTTTCCCAGACAACCCCCAAGTAACAAATCCCTAAAAAAAACGGATCCGTTTGAACCGTTTTCTCAACAATTGTGACGGATCCGTCGATCCGTCACTATGTCGGAGCTGACTGACGCCAAACAACTGAAGTGTGAAAGAAGCTTTAGGGGTGTGTTGGGGTTAGGGTTAGAGTTAGATTTGGGGGGTTTCCACTGTTTAGGTACATCAGGGGGTCTCTAAACGCCACAGCCAATTTTGCGCTCAAAAAGTCAAATGGTGCTCCCTCCCTTCCGAGCTCTGCCGTGCACCCAAACAGTGGTTTACCCCCACATATGGGGTATGAGCGTACTCAGGATAAATTGTACAACAACTTTTGGGGTCCAATTTCTCTTGTTACTCTTGTCAAAATAAAAATTTGGGGGCTTAAAGATCTTTTTTGTGGAAATTTTTTTTTTTTTCACGACTCTGCATTATAAACTTCTGTGAAGCACTTTGGCATTCAAAGTTCTCACCACACATCTAGATAAGTTCCTTGGGGGGTCTAGTTTCCAAAATGGGGTCACTTGTGGGGGTTTCTACTGTTTAGGTACATCGGGGGCTCTGCAAACGCAACATAACGCCCGCAGAGCATTCTATGAAAGTCTGCATTCCAAAACGGCGCTCCTTCCCTTCCGAGCTCTGCCATGCACCCAAACAGTGGTCTACCCCCACACATGGGGTATCAGTGTATCAGCCTACTCAGCATAAATTGCACAATAAATTTTGGGGTCCAATTTCTCCTGTTACCCTTGAGAAAATAAAAAATTGCAGGCTAAAAAATAATTTTTGAGGAAAAAAAAAAGGATTTTTTATTTTCACGGCTCTACTTTATAAATTTCTGAGAAGCACTTTGGGGTTTAAAGCGCTCACCACACATCTAGAAAAGTTCCATAAGTGGTCTAGTTTCCAAAATGGGGTCACTTGTGGGGGTCCGATCTCAATTCCAGCCAGTTCTACATTGAAAAAGTAAAACGGCACTCCTCTTCCAAGCTCTGCGGTGCGCCCAAACAGTGGTTTACCCCCACATATGGGGTGTCGTCGTACTCAGGAGAAATTGCACAACAACTATTGTGGTCTAATTTCTCCTGTTACCCTTGTCAAAACAAAAATTTGGGGGCAAAAATGTCATTTTTGTAGAAAAAATGTGATTTTTTATTTTCACGGCTCTATGTTATAAACTTCTGAGAAGCACCTGGGGGTTTAAAGTGCTCACCACACATCTCGTTAAGTTCCTTAAGGGGTCTAGTTTCCAAAATGGGGTCACTTGTGGGGGGTTTCCACTGTTTAGGCACATCAGGGGCTCTCCAAACGCGATATGGCGTCCAATCTCAATTCCAGCCAATTCTACATTGAAAAAGTAAAACGGCACTCCTTCTCTTCCAAGCTCTGTGGTGTGCCCAAACAGTGGTTTATCCCCACATATGGGGTATCAGCCTACTCAGGAGTAATTGCTCAACAACTTTTGTTGTCTAATTTCTCCTGTTACCCTTGTGAAAATAAGAATTTGTGGGCGAAAAGATCATTTTTGTGTAAACAAATGCGATTTTTTATTTTCATGGCTCTACTTTATAAACTTCTGTGAAGCATTTGGGGGCTCAAAGTGCTCATCACACATCTAGATAAGTTCCTTAAGGGGTCTACTTTCCAAAATGGTGTCACTTGTGGGGTGTTTCCACTGTTTAGGCACATCAGGGGCTCTCTAAACGTGACATGGCATCCGATCTCAATTCCAGCCAATTCTGCATTGAAAAAGTCAAATGGCGCTCCTTCTCTTCCAAGCTCTGCGGTGCACCCAAACAGTGGTTTACCCACACATATGGGGTATTGGCGTATTCAGGAGAAATTGCACAACAACATTTGTGGTTAAGTTTCTGTTTTTACACTTGTGAAAATAAAAAAAATGGTTCTGAAGTAAAATGTTTGCAAAAAAAAGTTAAATGTTCATTTTTGCCTTCCACATTGTTTCAGTTCCTGTGAAGCACGTAAAGGGTTAATAAACTTCTTGAATGTGGTTTTAAGCACCTTGAGGGGTGCAGTTTTTAGAATGGTGTCACACTTGGTTATTTTCTATCATATAGACCCCTCAAAATGACTTCAAATGTGATGTGGTCCCTAAAAAAAATGGTGTTGTAAAAATGAGAAATTGCTGGTCAACTTTTAACCCTTATAACTCCCTAACAAAAAAAAATGTGTTTCCAAAATTGTGCTGATGTAAAGTAGACATGTGGGAAATGTTATTTATTAACTATTTTTTGTGACATATCTCTCTGATTTAAGGGCATAAAAATACAAAGTTTGAAAATTGCAAAATTTTAAATTTTTTTGCATATTTCCATTTTTTTCATAAATAATCGCAAGTAATATCGAAGAAATGTTACCACTAACATGAAGTAAAATATGTCATGAAAAAACAGTCTCAGAATCAGCAGGATTCGTTGAAGCGTTCCAGAGTTATAACCTCATAAAGTGACAGTGGTCAGAATTGTAAAAATTGGCCTGGTCATTAAGTACCAAATTGGCTCTGTCACTAAGGGGTTAAATAACTTGACCCCATCCACACTTACTTTTATTCTACATGGTAACCACATTCGTGGCTGTGACTGCAATGCACTCCAGTGGTTCAGTATGCATCTAAGCACATTCTAGGGGATACATAACATCCATCGCATATGATTCCCATCACTATCTCATACCATCTAAAAGTTGCATTAGGGAAAGGCTCAAAATACTAAGCAAATCTATACTTAAAAATGCATAACAACGGTACAAAAGAAGTATAATTATTAAGGCCACATGAATTCTGCAATTCAAATCAATGAATCCAATGTTCCTCTCTTTAGGTAGGATGTTTTTCCAGTTATCTCCTGGGATGAAGCAGCAAGAGCTCTGATCAGTGATAGAACAGAACTGCCTGCGTTATGCTGGGGACAGATTCTTATAGTAAAATTACAGTAGGACACACAATAAGGAGTGCCATAAGCTATGACGTTTTAAAGGAATATTTAAAGGGATATAAGAAATGGGGATTTTTTTTTATATAGTGTTAAAATCTTATCCTAGCTATCAGCATGAATCTGTGATAGAACCTGGTGACAAGTGCTTCAAAGTGAATAAAAAAAAAAAATCACTGAAAAAGATATCAAATCCCCAAACATTCTGAGAAAAAAAGCAGCTGCACTTACCAATACATGATTAAATTAGGTTCGCGCTGAAAAAAACAAAGTTTGGGAGAGAGAAAAGGTGTTAATGCTTGTTAGAAAAGCAAGGGAGCAAGTTATATATACAGTTAGGTCCATATATATTTGGACAGAGACAACATTTTTCTCATTTTGGTTATAGACATTACCACAATGAATTTTAAACAAAACAATTCAGATGCAGTTGAAGTTCAGACTTTCAGCTTTCATTTGAGGGTATCCACATTAAAATTGGATGAAGGGTTTAGGAGTTTCAGCTCCTTAACATGTGCCACCCTGTTTTTAAAGGGACCAAAAGTAATTGGACAGATTAAATAGTTTTAAATAAAATGTTCATTTCTAGTACTTAGTTGAAAACCCTTTGTTGGCAATGACTGCCTGAAGTCTTGAACTCATGGACATCACCAGACGCTGTGTTTCCTCCTTTTTGATGCTCTGCCAGGCCTTCACTTTATAATATAATAATAATTTTTATTTATATAGCGCCCCCCCCCCCCTTCCGTGGCTATGATCGCTCTAACTGGCTGTTGAAAGTGAAACAGCCAATCAGAGCAATCTGGAATATTTCACCTATGAAAATTGGTGAAATATTACAATCCAGCCATGGCCGATGCTGCAATTTGGTGGTTTTCAGTTGCTGTTTGTTTGTGGGTCTTTCTGTCTGAAGTTTAGTCTTTAACAAATGAAATGCATGCCCAGTTGGGTTGAGATCAGGTGACTAACTTGGCCATTCAAGAATATTCCACTTCTTTGCTTTAATAAACTCCTGGGTTGCTTTGTCTTTATGTTTTGGGTCATTGGTCATTGT
The DNA here is from genome assembly GCF_051348905.1 of Ranitomeya variabilis. Taxonomy (NCBI): domain Eukaryota; kingdom Metazoa; phylum Chordata; class Amphibia; order Anura; family Dendrobatidae; genus Ranitomeya; species Ranitomeya variabilis. The sequence continues at coordinate 559,451,484 of NC_135234.1, forward strand.
TTCATACTACAGATGGACAATCAGTTTGGCTGCATTTGGCTGGACCTGAGCACACAGCATTTCTCTGAATACCTCAGAATTAATTCGGCTGCTTCTGTCCTGTGTCACATCATCAAGAAACGCTAGTGACCCAGTGCCACTGGCAGCCATGCATGCCCAAGCCATCACACTGCCCCCGCCGTGTTTTACAGATGATGTGGTATGCTTTGGATCATGAGCTGTACCACACCTTCACCATACTTTTTTCTTTCCATCATTCTGGTAGAGGTTGATCTTGGTTTCATCTGTCCAAAGAATGTTCTTCCAGAACTGTGCTGGCTTTTTTAGATGTTTTTTAGCAAAGTCCATTCTAGCCTTTTTATTCTTGATGCTTATGAGTGGCTTGCACCATGCAGTGAACCCTCTGTATTTACTTTCATGCAGTCTTCTCTTTATGGTAGATTTGGATATTGATACGTCTACCTCCTGGAGAGTGTTGTTTACTTGGTTGGCTGTTGTGAAGGGGTTTCTCTTCACCATGGAGATTATTCTTTGATCATCCACCACTGTTGTCTTCCGTGGGGGCCCAGGTCTTTTTGCATTGATGAGTTCACCAGTGCTTTCTTTCTTTCTCAGTACGTACCAAACTGTAGAGTTTGCCACTCCTAATATTGTGGCAATTTTTGGGATGGGTTTTTTCAGCTTAGGGATGGCTTGTTTCACCTGCATGGAGAGCTCCTTTGACCGCATGTTTACTTCACAGCAAAACCTTCCAAATGCAAGCACCACACCTCAAATCAACTCCAGGCCTTTTATCTGCTTAATTGAGAATGACATAATGAAGGGATTGCCCACACCTGTCCATGAAATAGCATTGGAGTCAATTGTCCAATTACTTTTGGTCCTTTTAAAAACAGGGTGGCACATGTTAAGGAGCTGAAACTCCAAAACTCTTCATCCAATTTTAATGTGAATACCCTCAAATGAAAGCTGAAAGTCTGAACTTCAACTGCATCTGAATTGCTTTCTTTAAAATTCATTGTGGTAATGTCTATAACCAAAATTAGAAAAATGTTGTCTCTGTCCAAATATATATGGACCTAACTGTATAATTGGTCACAGGCGACAATTACTAGCAGTTAGCCCAAAACCTGGAAATGGAGGCTAAAATAATTGCTGAAAATAGATAATAATTAGCATAGAAAATCCACAGGTGCTAGTGGGTACTGCAACTTGTCAATACGAAGCTATAAAAAAGAGGTTATTAGACGTGGAAAACAGTTAGCCCAAACAATTCTTCCAAGAGAGTATGATTATAGGTATGTATGATCAAGTAGAATTATCCTTCGCAAAGTTAAGTGGCAGGAAATGAGGGGTTAAAGTATATAACCTACACAAAGGGGTATAATTCCTTAACAATCATATGTCCCGGCATTGAAAGTTAGTCCAAGTATATCCTTAGTCCATGTAAAATACAGGGTATATAACTGCATTAACCCCTTTCTGACATCTGATGTACTATCCCGTCGAGGTGGGGTGGGTCCGTATGACCACCGATGGGATAGTACGTCATATGCGATTGGCCGCGCTCACGGGGGGAGCGTGGCCGATCGCGGCCGGGTGTCAGCTGACTATCACAACTGACATCCGGCACTATGTGCCAGGAGCGGTCATGGACCGCCCCCGGCACATTAACACCCGGCGGTACAGGGAAGCATCGCGCAGGGAGGGGGCTCCCTGCGTGCTTCCCTGAGACGATCGGTACAAGGCAATGTACTCACCTTGTACCGAGAATCTCCTCCCTGCAGTCCCTGGATCCAAAATGGCCGCGGGGCTGCATCCGGGTCCTGCAGGGGGTACTTCCGGGTCCATAGCAGGCACTGGTAAGCCTGCACGGCTGTATGTCAGATCGCTGATCTGACAGAGTGCTGTGCAAACTGTCAGATCAATGATCTGTGATGTCCCCCCCCCCAGGACAAAGTAAAAAAGTAAAAAAAAAAATTCCACATGTGTAAAAAAAAAATAATAAAAAAATTTCTAAATAAAGAAAAAAAATATTGTACCCATGAATACATTTCTTTATCTAAAAAAAACCAAAAAAACAATAAAAGTACACATATTTAGTATCGCCGCGTCCGTAATGACCCAACCTATAAAACTGTCCCACTAGTTAACCCCTTCAGTGAACACCGTAAGAAAAAAAAAAACAGCCAAAAAACAACGCTTTATTATCATTCCGCCGAACAAAAAGTGGAATAACACGCGATCAAAAAGATGGATATAAATAACCATGGTACCGCTGAAAACATCATCTTGTCCCGCAAAAAACGAGCTGCCATACAGCATCATAAGCAAAAAATAAAAAAGTTATAGTCCTTAGAATAAAGCGATGCCAAAATAATTATTTTTTCTATAAAATAGCTTTTATCGTATAAAATCGCCAAAACATAAAAAATGATATAAATGAGATACCGCTGTAATCTTACTGACCTGAAGAATAAAACTGCTTTATCAATTTTACCAAACGTGGAACGGTATAAACGCCTCCCCCAAAAGAAATTCATGAATAGCTGGTTTTTGGTCATTCTGCCTCACAAAAATCGGAATAAAAAATGATCAAAAACTGTCACGTGTCCGAAAATGCTACCAATAAAAATGTCAACTCGTCTCGCAAATAACAAGACCTTACATGACTCTGTGGACCAAAATATGTAAAAATTATAGGTCTCAAAATGTGGAGACGCAAAAAACTTTTTTGCTATAAAATGCGTCTTTTAGTGTGTGACAGCTGCCAATCATAAAAATCTGATATAAAAAAACTCTATAAAAGTAAATCAAACCCCCCTTCATCACCCCCTTAAATAAGAAAAATAATAAAATTAAAAAAATGTATTTATTTCCATTTTCCCATTAGGGCTAGGGTTAGGGTTAGGGCTAGAGTTAGGGTTAGGGCTAGGGTTAGGGCTAGGGCTAGGGTTAGGGCTAGGGTTAGGGCTAGGGTTAGGGTTAGGGCTAGGGTTAGGGCTAGGGTTGGGGCTAGGGTTGGAGCTAAAGTTAGGGTTAGGGTTGGGGCTAAAGTTAGGGTTAGGGTTGGGGCTAAAGTTAGGGTTAGGATTGGGGCTAAAGTTAGGGTTAGGGTTTGGATTACATTTACGGTTGGGATTAGGGTTGGGATTAGAGTTAGGGTTGTTCCAGGGTTAGGGGAGTGGTTAGGGTTACCGTTGGGATTAGGGTTAGGGGTGTGTTTGGATTAGGGTTTCAGGTAGAATTGGGGAGTTTCCACTGTTCAGGCACATCAGGGGCTCTCCAAACGCGACATGGCGTCCGATCTCAATTCCAGCCAATTCTGCATTGAAAAAGTAAAACAGTGCTCCTTCCCTTCCGAGCTCTCCCGTGCGCCCAAAGAGGGGTTTACCCCAACATATAGGGTATCAGCGTACTTGGAACAAATTGGACAACAACTTTTGGGGTCGAAGTTCTCTTGTTACCCTTTAAAAAATACAAAACTGGGGGCTAAAAAATCATTTTTCTGAAAAAAAAAGAATTTTTATTTTCACGGCTCTGTATTATAAACTGTAGTGAAACACTTGGGGGTTCAAAGTTCTCACAACATATCTAGATAAGTACCTTGGGAGGTCTAGTTTCCAATATGGGGTCAGTTGTGGGGGGTTTCTACTGTTTGGGTACATTAGGGGCTCTGCAAATGCAACGTGACGCCTGCAGACCAATCCATCTAAGTCTGCATTCCAAATGGTGCTCCTTCCCTTCCGAGCTCTGCCATGCGCCCAAACAGTGGTTCCCCCACATATGGGGTATCAGCGTACTCAGGACAAATTGGACAACAACTTTTGGGGTCCAATTTCTCCTGTTACCCTTGGGAAAATACAAAACTGGGGGCTAAAATTCATGTTTCTGAAAAAAAAAATAATTTTTATTTTCACGGCTCTGCGTTATAAACTGTAGTGAAACACTTGGGAGCTCAAAGTTCTCACAACACATCTAGATAAGTTCCTTGGGAGGTCTATTTTCCAATATGCGGTCACTTGTTGGGGGTTTGTACTGTTGGGGTACATCAGGGGCTCTGCAAATGCAACATGACGCCTGCAGACCAATCCATCTAAGTCTGCATTCCAAATGGCGCTCCTTATCTTCCGAGCTCTGCCATGCGCCCAAACAGTGGTTCCTCCCACATATGGGGTATCAGTATACTCAGGACAAATTGGACAACGACTTTTGGGGTCCAATTTATCCTGTTACCCTTGTGAAAATACAAAACTGGGGGCTAAAAATCATTTTTCTTAAAAAAAAAAGAATTTTTATTTTCACGGCTCTGCATTATAAACTGTAGTGAAACACTTGGGGGTTCAAAGCTCTCAAAACACACCTAGATAAGTTTGTTAGGGGGTTTACTTTCCAAAATGGTGTCACTTGTGGGGTTTTTAATGTTTAGGCACATCAGGGGCTCTCCAAACGCGACATGGTGTCCCATCTCAATTCCAGTCAATTTTGCATTGAAAAGTCAAACGGCGCTCGTTCCCTTCCGAGCTCTGCCATGCGCCCAAACAGTCATTTACCCCCACACATGGGGTATCAGCATATTCAGGACAAAATGTGCAACAACTTTTTTGTCTAATTTCTTCTCTTACCCTTGGGAAAATAAAAAATTGGGGGCGAAAAGATCATTTTTGTGAAAAAATATGATTTTTTATTTTTACTGCTCTGCATTATAAACTTCTGTGAAGCACTTGTTGGGTCAAAGTGCTCACCACACATCTAGATAAGTTCCTTAAGGGGTCTACTTTCCAAAATGTTGTCACTTGTGGGGGGTTTCAATGTTTAGGCACATCAGGGGCTCTCCAAACGCAACATGGCGTCCCATCTCAATTCCAGTCAATTTTGCATTGAAAAGTCAAATGGCACTCCTTCCCTTCCGAGCTCTTCCATGCGCCCAAACAGTGGTTTACCCCAACATATGGGGTGTCAGCGTACTCAGGACAAATTGTACAACAAGTTTTATTGTCCATTTTCTCCTGTTACCCTTGTTAAAATAAAACAAATTGGAGCTGAATTAAATTTTGTGTGAAAAAAAGTTAAATGTTCATTTTTATTTAGATATTCCAAAAATTCCTGTGAAACACCTGAAGGGTGAAGGAATAAACTTCTTGAATGTGGTTTTGAGCACCTTGAGGGGTGCAGTTTTTAGAATGGTGTCCCACTTGGGTATTTTCTATCATATAGACCCCTCAAAATGACTTCAAATAAGATGTGGTCCCTAAAAAAAAAATGATGTAAAAATGAGAAATTTCTGGTCAACTTTTAACCCTTATAACTCCCTAACAAAAAAAATGTTGGTTCCAAAATTGTGCTGATGTAAAGTAGACATGTGGAAAATGTTACTTATTAAGTATTTTGCGTGACATATCTCTGTGATTTAAGGGCATAAAAATTCAAAGTTTGAAAACTGCGAAATTTTCAAAATTTTCGCCAAATTTCCATTTTTTCTCACAAATAAACGCAAGTCATATCGAATAAATTTTACCACTAACATGAAGTACAATATGTCTCGAGAAAACAATGTCAGAATCACCAAGATCCGTTGAAGCGTTCCAGAGTTATAACCTCATAAAGGACAGTGGTCAGAATTGTAAAAATTGGCCTAGTCATTAACGTGCAAACCACCCTTGGGGTAAAGGGGTTAAATTGATAAGTTCAATATCTATAATTGTGAGAAGAGCTGCCCCGGCCGGTGGCAGCTAAGCCAGATAAATTCTCCTGCAAATGGATGAAAGACTGAAGTTCGGAATAGATTGCGTGCTCGACAAGATGGTTTCCCCAGAGAGTGCTATATACTAATGCTTGCTGATTACAGTTCCTAAGCAGCTACCAATGAGAGTGACCGGATCTCCACTGACGGCTGGAGCCCATGTGATTCACCGCATCACACAGGTCCATCTCCCACTGCACACCGCCGGATCCCAGTTGACCACTGGAGCGCTGGGCTTGTAGTACTCTGTGTTATACCGCCAAATCATCTAGGTCTGACTTCTACCACATCCCGCAAGGATACAGTCACTGATCGTAGTGACTGAATCTTCAGCAGACCATCGAAGGTACTGTAATCAGCAAACATTAGTATACAGCAATCTCTGTGGAAACCATCTCTACCGAACTTCAGCCTTTCATCCAGTTGCAGGAGAATTTACCTGGATTAGCTGCCATCAGCAGGGGCAGCTCTTCCCACAACTATAGATATAGAACTTATCAATTTAATGCAGGTATATACTCTGTAATTTACATGGACTAACGATATACAGTACTTGGACTAACTTTCTATGCCAAGACATACTGATAGGGAATTTAGATTGTGAGCCCCAACGGGGACAGCAACGATAATGTGTGCAACCTGTAAAGCACTGCGGAATATGTTAGCGCTATATAAAAATAAAGATGATTATTATTATTATTATTATTTGTCTCTATGACTATTAAGGAATTATACCCCTTTGTGTAAGTTATATACTTTAACCCCTCATTTCCTGCCACTCAACTTTGCAAAGGATAATTTTACTTGATCATACATACCTATAATCATACTCTCTTGAAAGGATTGAATTGTTTGGGCTATTTTCCTTATCTATTAACCTCTTTTTTATAGCTTTGTATTGGGCAAGTTGCAGTATCCACTAGCACCTGTGGATTTTCTATACTAATTATTATCTATTTTCCACCAATTATTTTAGCCTCCATTTCCAGGTTTTGGGCTAACTGCCAGTAAATTTTGCCTTTGGCCAATTTTATATATAACTTGCTCCCTTGTTTTTCTAACAAGAATTAAACCCCTTTTCTCTCTCCCAAACTTTGTTTTTTTCAGCTCGAACCTAATTTAATTATTAATTTCTTGATTTCCCCATGGTTGGTATCTAGATTTGCAGCAGCTATAAACCTATACACTCCGGTACCACTTTATTCTATATTCATACTTACTAATACCTAGTTACAATTAAAATTATTTTCATGATGCAGCAAGTTCCTGTGATAAAAGGTAGAGGCAGTGATTTAAAAATTAATAGCTTTAAAAAAAATAAATTGTCCTTGTGTTGAACAAACGTTTTCACCTTTCTTAGAGGAGGAGATTCTTTTTTTCTCAACTACTCTCCTATCTCAGTGACAGGTAAAGGTCCTACATGGGGAAAGCATCTCTGCTAATTCATTATGCGCTCAAGAATACTTGACAATATGCTTTCTAAATAGATCTGATGTGAGTTGATTCACAGGACCCAATCCTGCGGCTGCACCTCTTATGTCAAGTCTCTCCTTTTGATTAGCAAGGGAAGTGTCCAGGAAAGAGAAGGTTCTGAGGATTCCCTCTCAACTACCACAGATTACTGATATGGCTGCTGGATCAGGACCTGTGACTTTTCAAAGCAATTCTATTTCTAAACTACACTAAATAATGAATTATATTGTTATTATTACTATTTGTAAGTGAAATAATAACTGCAAGGTTACAATTAAATGATTCCTGAAAAATGTCACTCTTGTAAAGCATACATGGCATCAGCGTGCAAATTGCTAGATATTGCATTAAACTACCCACCTTAAATTTCTAAGTTGTAGCACATGACTATTTTGATTTTACGTGATGATTGTAATTTTTTGCCTGAGGTTTCTGAACTCTGCCTACGTTGTGGTATTTTGCACAACCAGCTGTTACTGCCTTATGTCTTTGTGTTTCACTAGTTTTGTTGTTGGGCAATTAAAAAATCTTCAAATAACTGTCAAGTAGATGAGGAATGTTACTGGAGAATGCACTTAATACCCTAGAATTTACCTTTGCTTCATAACTTCCTGCTTCTCTTTGTGGACATCATCATAGTATAGAAAGGGTGGCTCTTTCACATGGGAAAATATATAATTCTTTCTTTACTTAATGATAAGTAAAAGTCAAGAAATGCCTTGTGAATACCAGTTAAACTTGAAATTAAATATGTCTTGCCATCCACATGCTTTACTGTAATATATTGTGCTGTATAACATACTGAAAAGTTTTATGGGCTGATTATATTCTTTCTTTAGGACGCTAAAAATACTTTTTTCATGATTTCAGCTTATTCATTTTATAAGGAATGAATAGACAATACTTGTATAATAAATAAAGAAATAATGTATTTTCAATACACCTAATACAACAATTTCTCCTGGTTTGCTATGTATGTAGTGATAATGGATATGAAATATGACTGTTAGGGTTGGCGGATTGCGTTAAATAAAATAAATAATAAAGTGCAATTGCAACCCGGGGTCCACCGTGGAGAGATGGAAAACTGCTGCTAGGGAATAATGACGAAATACCCGGCGAGCGATTACTCGTACACAATGGGTTGAACGCTATGCAGTGTGAAGAGCACATGAACTGAACTTGCACACAGAAACAAAACAGATGTTCTGCATCTGAGCTGTGTCACTCGCACAAAGAAACGAAAGAGATGCTCTGCAACTGAGCTGTGTCACTCGCTCACAAAAACAAAAGAGCAGCTCTGCAACTGAGCTGTGTCACTCGCACACAGAAACTAAATAGATGCTCTGCACCTGAGCTGTGTCACTCACACACAAAAACAGAACAGATGTTCTGAGCTTAATACCCTGACTAAGGTTGCGCTTGCTCTGGAATTCTACTGTGCTAATTGCACACATGTAGGAACCATATGCTAAGCCAATGGCTAATTGCCCCCACTGATGCTAGCTGCCTTCCTATGTGTATAGTCCCAAGCTAGATAGACACACAACACTTGCAGAGTGGTATAGAATCCACTCACATAGCCGTACATAAAATGACACTAGCACTCCCGCATACACAGCTGGGGTCTTTTTACACATAAGACTCCGCCCCAAACACTTACTCCCATACTCCCAGTCGGGCAAGACATCGCACGTGGGCCAATCCAGAGCTGCCACATCACCATAGCTGGAAATGTCCGATCACCAATAGGAAGATGCCACATCACGGACGTGCTCAGAAGGGGGATTTCTGGACTTAGACTCCAAAGTGTCCGGTCGCCGCTGTCTATCGCTGGTTATCATTGTTACGGCTGGCGGAACGCACCAAGAATATATATATATATATATATATATATATATATATGAGTTGCTATAGGTGCGTTCGCAGCCTGGGGTCCACCGTGCAAGAGAAGAACCTGCTGCTAGTAGTTGTCGGCACTATATGGCGGTATGTTATGATCTGGTGGCCTAAAGGCAGCATGAGACGTACTCTGGAGAAGGTGGTACCTGTACTGACCGCAGATCCTGCACCTAACACCGCAACTAGAAGTAGCCGTGGAATGTTCCTAGCGCTCCCTAGACATCTCGACACAGCCGGAGGACTAATTACCCCTACAGATGGAAAAGGGAAAACTATCTTGCCTCAGAGAAAATCCCCAAAGGATAGGCAGCCCCCCACAAATATTGACTGTGAGAGGAGAGGGAAAAAACATACACAGACTGAAATGAGAATTTAGCAAAGGAGGCCACTTCTAGCTAAATAGAAAGGATAGGACAGAGTACTGTGCGGTCAGTATTAAAACACTAGAAAATATCCACTACAGAAAATACAAAATCTCCACAGCTAACTAAAGATATGGAGGGTATAGCTGCATCTCCAGAGATACCAGCTTGGCTAAAAAAATCCTTATACAGACCAAGCTGGACAAGACAAAACATAGAAAAGAACTGAACAAAAAGACCACAGCATGTGGACAGCAAAATCAAGGCCAGAACTTATCTTTGTTGAAACAAACTGCAAAGCAGAAGAGACCAGGAAGGGATGAGAATCCTCCAGGAACAATGGACAACTGGCACTGACTAAAGGGTGAAGCAAGACTAAATAGCCCAGTCAAAATTGCAAGAAGTGAACACACCTGATAAATGCTGTGATTCAGAGACAGCAGCGCTACCACTTACAACCACCGGAGGGAGCCCAAGAGCAGAATTCACAACAGTACCCCCCCTTGAGGAGGGGTCACCGGACCCTCACCAGAGTCCCCAGGCCGATCCGGACGAGCCAAATGAAAGGCACAAACCAAATTATCAGCATAAACATCGGAGGCAACAACCCAAGAATTATCCTCCTGGCCATAACCCTTCCATTTGACAAGATACTGAAGCCTCCACCTCGAAAAACGAGAATCCAAAATCTTCTCAACCACATACTCCAACTCCCCATCAATCAACACCGGGGCAGGAGGATCAACAGAGGGAACAACGGGCACCACATATTTCCGCAACAAAGATCTATGAAAAACATTATGGATGGAAAAAGAGGCTGGAAGGGCCAAACGAAAAGACACTGGATTGATAATCTCAGAAATCCTATAAGGGCCAATAAACCAAGGCTTAAACTTAGGGGAAGAAACCTTCATAGGGACATGACGGGAAGACAACCAGACCAAATCCCCAACCCGAAGCCGGGAACCAACACAGCGACGATGGTTAGCAAAACGCTGAGCCCCTCCTGAGACAACACCAAATTGTCAACAACATGAGCCCAAATTTGCTGCAACCTGTCAACCACAGAGTCCACCCCAGGACAATCAGAAGGCTCAACCTGCCCTGAAGAAAAACGAGGATGAAAACCAGAGTTACAAAAGAAGGGTGAAACCAAGGTAGCAGAACTAGCCAGATTATTAAGGGCAAACTCAGCCAATGGCAAGAAAGCCACCCAATCATCCTGATCAGCAGACACAAAGCATCTCAAATAAGTTTCCAAAGTCTGATTAGTTCGCTCGGTTTGGCCATTTGTCTGAGGATGAAATGCGGAAGAAAAAGACAAATCAATGCCCAGCCTAGCACAAAAGGCCCATCAAAACCTAGAAACAAACTGGGAACCTCTATCGGACACAATGTTCTCCTGAATGCCATGCAAACGAACCACATGCTGAAAAAACAACGGAACCAAATCAGAAGAGGAAGGCAACTTAGGCAAAGGTACCAAATGAACCATCTTAGAAAACCGGTCACAAACCACCCAGATAACTGACATCCTCTGGGAAACCGGATGTTCCGAAATAAAATCCATAGAAATATGCGTCCAAGGCCTGTCAGGGACCGGAAAGGCAAAAGCAACCCACTAGCGCGGGAACAGCAAGGCTTGGCCCGCGCACAAGTCCCACATGACTGCACAAAAGAACGCACATCCCGTGACAAAGAAGGCCACGAAAAGGACCTACCAACCAAATCTCTGGTACCAAAAATCCCAGGATGACCGGCTAACACAGAACAATGAACCTCCGAAATCACTTTACTAGTCCATCTGTCAGGAACAAACAATTTCCCCACTGGACAGCGGTCAGGTTTATCAGCCTGAAATTTCTGAAGAACCCGTCGTAAATCAGGGGAGATGGCAGAAAGAATCACCCCTTCCTTCAGAATACCGACCGGCTCAAGGACCCCATGAGAATCAGGCAAAAAGCTCCTAGAGAGGGCATCAGCCTTAACATTCTTAGAACCTGGAAGATACGAGACCACAAAATCAAAACGGCAGTAAAACAGGGACCATCGGGCCTGTCTAGGATTCAGCCGTTGGCAGACTAGAGATAAATCAGATTCTTATGATCGGTCAAGACCACAATACGGTGCTTGGCCCCCTCAAGCCAATGTTGCCACTACTCAAATGCCCACTTCATAGCCAACAACTCACGATTGCCGACATCATAATTTCGTTCCGCAGGTGAAAACTTTCGAGAAAAGAAGGCACACGGTTTCATCAAGGAACCATCAGAATTCCTCTGAGACAAAACGGCCCCTGCCCCAATCTCAGAAGCGTCAACCTCAACCTGAAAAGCAAGAGAAACATCCGGCTGACGCAAGACAGGGGCAGAAGTAAATCGGCGTTTAAGCTCCTGAAAGGCAGAAACAGCCGCAGAGGACCAATTCGTCACATCAGCGCCTTTCTTCGTCAAATCGGTCAGGGGTTTAACCACACTGGAGAAGTTGGCAATGAAACGGCGATAAAAATTAGCAAAGCCCAAAAATTTCTGAAGGCTCTTCACGGATGTGGGCTGGATCCAATCATGAATGGCCTGAACCTTAACCGGATTCATTTCTATAGATGAGGGAGAAAAATTGAAGCCCAAAAAAGAAATCTTCTGTACTCCAAAGAGGCACTTAGACCCCTTCACAAACAAGGCATTATCACGAAGGATCTGAAATACCATCCTGACTTTTTTCACATGAGACTCCCAATCATCTGAAAAAATCTAAATATCATCCAAATATACAATCATGAATTTATCAAGATAATTCCGAAATATATCATGCATGAAGGACTGAAACACAGATGGAGCATTAGAGAGTCCGAATGGCATCACAAGGTATTCAAAATAGCCTTCGGGCGTATTAAATGCAGTTTTCCATTCGTCACCCTGCTTAATACGAACAAGATTATATGCCCCTCGAAGGTCAATCTTAGTAAACCAACTAGCCCCCTTAATCCTAGCAAACAGATCAGAAAGCAAAGGCAAAGGGTATTGGAATTTGACCGTGATCTTATTCAAGAGGCGATAATCAATACAGGGTCTCAAAGAGCCATCTTTTTTGGCAACAAAAAAACCCCTGCTCCTAATGGTGAAGAAGATGGCCGAATATGCCCCTTCTCCAAGGACTCCTTAACATAGCTCCGCATGGCGGTATGTTCTGGCACAGACAGGTTGAAAAGTCGGCCCTTAGGGAACTTACAGCCTGAAATCAAGTCAATAGCACAATCACAGTCCCTATGCGGTGGAAGGGAACTGGACTTGGGCTCATTGAATACATCCTGGAAATCTGACAAAAACTCAGGAATTTCAGAAGAGGGGGAGGAGGCAATTGACATCACAGGAATGTCACCATGAACCCCCTGACAACCCCAACTAGTCACAGACATATATTTCCAATCTAATACCAGATTATGCACCTGTAACCATGGGAAACCCAGCACAATAGCAGCATGCAAATTATGCAACACCAGAAAACGACAATCTTCCTGAAGGGCTGGCGTCATGCACATGGTCAGTTGTGTCCAAAACTGAGGTTTATTTTTAGCCAATGGTGTAGCATCAATGCCCCTCAAAGGAATAGGACTCTGCAAAGGCTGCAAGGGGAAACCACAATGTCTGGCAAATTATAAGTCCATTAAGTTTAGAGCGGCGCCTGAATCCACAAATGCCATGACAGAAAATGACGATAATGAGCAGATCAGGGTCACAGATAACAGAAATTTAGGTTGTACAGTACTGATGGTAACAGAACTAGCGATTCTCTTGGTACGCTTAGGGCAATCAGAAATAACATGAGCAGAATCGCCGCAGTAAAAACACAACCTATTCTGACGTCTGAATCCTTGTCGTTCAGCTCTAGACACAATCCTATCACACTGCATAGGCTCAGGACTCCGCTCGGAAGACAATGCCATAGTGTGCACAACTCTGCGCTCGCGCAAGCGCCGATCAATCTGAATGGCCAGAGACATAGAATCACTCAGACCAGCAGGCGTGGGGAACCCCACCATAACATCTTTAACGGATTCAGAAAGACCCTTTCTGAAGATTGCCGCCAAGGCATTCTAATTCCATTTAGTCAGTACACACCATTTTCTAAACTTCTGGCAATATGATTCTGACGCTTCTTGACCCTGAGACAGGGCCAACAAGGTCTTCTCAGCATGATCCACTGAATTAGGTTCGTCATACAATAACCCAAGCGCCTGAAAAAATGTGTCTACATTAAGCAAAGCCAGATTCCCAGGTTCCAGGGCAAATGCCCAATCCTGGGGGTCACCACGCAGCAGAGAGAAAATAATTTTAACCTGCTGGATGGGATCACCAGAGGAACGGGGTTTCAGAGCACAAAACAGTTTACAGTTATTTTTAAAGCTCAGAAATTTGGACCTATCCCCAAAAAACAAATCAGGAGTTGGAATTCTAGGCTCTAAAACTGGAGTCTGAACGATATAATAGGAAATACCCTGTACTCTAGCAGCAAGTTGATCCACACGAGAAGCCAATCCCTGAACATCCATACCAGCGCCGAACTCCTGAGCCACCCAGAGGTAAAGAGGGAAGAGAAAAAAAAAAAAACACAACAGACTACAGAAAAAAAATGGCTCAGCACTTTCCTTCCCTTCTTCTGAGATGCGGTTAACTCATTGTTGGCCAGTTGTACTGTTAAGATCTGGTGGCCTAAGAGCAGCATGAGACATACTCTGGAGAAGGTGGTACCTGTACTGACCGCAGACCCTGAACCTAACACCGCAACTAGAAGTAGCCGTGGAATGTACCTAGCGCTCCCTAGACATCTCGACACAGCCGGAGGACTAATTACCCCTAGAGATAGAAAAGGGAAAACTATCTTGCCTCAGAGAAAATCCCCAAAGGATAGGCAGCCCCCCACAAATATTGACTGTGAGAGGAGAGGGAAAAAACATACACAGACTGAAATGAGAATTTAGCAAAGGAGGCCACTTCTAGCTAAATAGAAAGGATAGGACAGAGTACTATGCGGTCAGTATTAAAACACTAGAAAATATCCACCACAGAAAATACAAAATCTCCACAGCTAACTAAAGATATGGAGGGTATATCTGCATCTCCAGAGACACCAGCTTGGCTAAAAAAAATCCTTATACAGACCAAGCTGGACAAGACAAAACATAGAAAAGAACTGAACAAAAAGACCACAGCATGTGGAAAGCAAAATCAAGGCCAGAACTTATCTTTGTTGAAACAAACTGCAAAGCAGAAGAGACCAGGAAGGGATGAGAATCCTCCAGGAACAATGGACAACTGGCACTGACTAAAGGGTGAAGCAAGACTAAATAGCCCAGTCAAAATTGCAAGACGTGAACACACCTGATAAATGCTGTGATTCAGAGACAGCAGCGCTACCACTTACAACCACCGGAGGGAGCCCAAAAGCAGAATTCACAATAGCGGTATAAGCGAACTCTGTCACTTCACAGTGTCGCCAAGAAGGAAAACGCTGTGCCCTGTTAACCTCACAGAGGATCACAGCTAACTAACTGAGTGGGTAGCAGTCAGTGGTCATGCAGTCAGCATAGCACACAACAACTTCTCTCCGGTGGAGCCGGAATTGTAGTGGCTATACGCCAGCCCTGAATTCATACGCACAACTCCTCACAGGAGGTGCCGGTATTCTAGGGTCTTATTTCAGCCAACCCTAACCACATGCAAGCATGACAGCAATACAGCAAAGCTCAGACATAGGTTGATACTAGTGCTTGGCCGTGCAGCCATGCGAACCTATTATAGCTGCAGCAGACAAGGACCTTCCTAGTGGTCCAAAAGGAGCTGCTAGAGGACCTGAGCATGTGACCCCAGACCTCCAATGAGAGGTCTTCCCTTGGGCATGCTCAGAAGGAGAAAAGCAGGACTTAGTCCCAGAAGCGTCTGTTCGCCACTGACCAGTACTGGCTACAATGACTGAGCCTGGAAGGGCAGCAGTAACCAAGCACATAGTCTCTGCCTGAGCCAGATGCTGGGACCGATGTCTCCGCTGAGCAGGCTCCACTGTGACTGGAGAAGAATGGGAGACCACAGCGGAGGTGGTTCGAGATCCCCCCCTGTGCAGCGGCGGAAACTCGAGACCTCACAATCATAGACTTGAAAAACTTACAAGAGAAAAAATGAGCAAGATCCCTGCTCTAAATAAGTAAAAAGCAGAAAGTGTATCTAAATAACACAGAGTTTTTAGTAATACTGTTTTTGATCAAAAATAGCATAAAAGCCATCCCATCATGTCAAGGTAACTCTGATCGGGGCAGTCCTACATTGCCTTATATTACAAACCTTACCATGTGTCAATGTTGACCTCAGTGCGAATAAGGACAGACAACAGGACTGGGCCCAACCATTAGAACACCAGCCTATCGCAGACTTGGCTGCAGAGCCAGCAGTAACCAAATGAACAGCATGATCCTGAGCAAGACCCTGGGACCGACGTCTATGCCCAGCAGCACCCGCAGCGGCCGAAGCTGAATGGGAGACCGCAGAGGCACATAAGGCTTGGGATCTACCCTGTGCAGTGGGAGAATCCCGGCACCTAACAATGACTTTAGTTTATTTTCCTTGCAACACTAATGATTAGGGATGAGCGGACCCATATAAGTTTGGGTTTGTCGGTTTCAGCAGAAATGTAATCCAAAGCACGGTTTGGGTACAAGTTACAAATAACATGGGGTTCCCCCAATAGTTAACGGTCAAGGGAAAGAAGACAGCTGTGAGCTGGTCTTATTATCTTGGGAAGGGCCCAATATCCATGGACCTTCCCAATCTATTGATATATGTCACCAGATGTCTGCTTTGCATTTGATGGTTATAAAAAATAGAGGGACCTTAAAGAATATTACAAGGGCAACCAATACAATCAACAGTCATGACATGAATGCTGCTAATAGGGTGTAAATGACCCATTTATTGAAATGGTATACTATTTAATAGCAGCGTGGATTTCAATTAGTGAGGTCATTCATTCTCTGATGAAATAGGTATCAATTATGAAAGAGGGCAGCAAATTTTTAGCCCTTGCTCAGTGAGCAAACTAGGTTGTTCCAGACATTGTACTGAAGGAAAAAGAACTTTGATCAAGAAGTTGATTAGAGGAAAACATATAAAGAACTGAAGAAAAAATGTGGTCCTCTGCTGAAAAGATGTCCAATGCATTAAAGTGGCAAACAAACCTCCAAACGTGTGGTAGAAAAAGGAATACTATCATCCGCATAGATCATAGATTCACATGAATGGCAAAGAAGCATCATTGATCAGCTCCAGAGAGATTAAAGAAGCTCTTCAGTTACCTGTAAGTCGTGCAACCATCAGAAGATGCCTGCATCAAGCCAACCTATTTGCAAGAAACCCTCGTAAAGTACCAATACTGAAAAAAGATGTGTTGAAAAGGTTACAGCTTGCCAAAGAACACATTGACTGGCCTAAAGAAAAGTGGCACAACATTCTATGGACAGATGAGAGCAATACTGTTATTATTGGGTTTAAATGTCGCATATAGTTTGTGAAATGACCCATAAACACTGAATTCATGCCACAGTACACTGGTGAAGACTACAAAACATGGAGGTGCAAGCATAATGGTTTGATGATGTTTCCCATATAATGGATTTGGACCCATTTATCACCAGGCACTAGGGACCAGTTTGAATATATCAAAGTAGTGGAAGAAGTCATGTTGCCCTAATGCAGAAGAAAAAATACCCTTAAATAGGTATTTTAGCAAGACAATGAAACCAACCCCCCCCCCAAGGGGGCAATATCCTGGCTCCAGACCAATGTGAAAAATGTTATGATATGGCAGCCCAATCCTCAGACCTCAATCCAATTGAGAATTTGTGAAGTGATATCAATATCCTGTTAACAAATTTCAGTTTATACTATTTATATTCGAAGTTATAAATGAAAATGTAGAAACTGCTATTTTTTTTAACAACTTATTATTCCTTTTACTTTTTTCAGTTTAAAATTTGATATTTTGCTCATGTTTGCACTTGGAATTGAATTTGCACTGCTCCCATTACCTTTATGTATATGGAAATAAATGCTATTATGGGGATTGAGCTTTTTCTCAGTTGTTTTAAACACACTGGTATTCTTTTGCACGTAACATTAGGTGCCACTATAATGCATTAATTAACCCGTCCTAATAGAAAATGTTCCTCTTTCCTGTTTCTAAATATTGATAGAATGGATCAACAAACAGAAGAAGAACATCAAGTACTAAAAACAATTGTTTTCATTTTTACAATGCCACCAACCAATGTTGAGGCCTAAACATCCTTATGCTGTGATTGGTAAGATTCGGAAGAACACATTGAGTTTCCCTGGACTGTATCATATCCAAGGAAAGCAGTACTAAGCACGTGTACTTACTTGTCCAGTAAGATAAAGGTTAATTAAAATCAAAGGCGCTTAAACTTGACCAGCTTCAGGCTAACATCTGGCTTCTTCCGAGACCCAGTTACAGCAATTTTAGTAGCTAAGCAGATAATAAGGAATTCAATTGTAGCAATCCTTTGGGATTATTAGAGTGCTAATTTTTTAGGAGTACCTATTGGTAAAGCTTTTGTGTGAGTCATTCATCATAAAAAGGCATAAACTTAGATCCAGATTCTTTCAACTATTGTGAAATGCAATAAATACGTAAAATGCACATATAATTACAACAATATCTAAAGAATGCCTTTTATGACCGAAATCTCTACATCACCAACAGCACATAATGCTTTCATTGTTTCTTTCACTGATTTTGTTGGACTATTTTAATGTTTTTTATAGATTTTCTTTAAATTGACTGTGATTTAAGGTTTCAAAGATTTGACAGATGCTTTTTATAGATGAAAACTCGTAAAGATGGCAAAACCCCTTAACCAAGTCTGAAATCCAAGCAGCATATTGTGCATTCACAATATAATCTATTGTATTTACCATTATTGTTCTGTATTTAGTGCTAATTAGTAGTGTTTTTTCAGTATAATATTACTGAGTCACTGTAAAGCAGTTACATATATTAGTGCTAATTATGCAGTGGTATTAGTTGAGTCTTGAATTGCTGCTTTATTTATCATATTGCTTTTTTTCCGCATTGTGTTTTGATAAAGAAGCACTCCCATCAAAGTATTTATCTTTCTAATAATTCATATATTGCAGTTACCATATAATATAGCACTACATACTTACAATTGCTCATATGTTAAAGAGAACTCTTTAATTATGTGGGGCGCTGTTACAGCTACCTCTGTCTATACACAGAGAAGAGACTGAAGCCGCCTCTGGAGTTAATTTCCTCCCGGCATCAAGGCTCTTTATGTAGACCCTGCATAGTGTCAGAATATTATTATCCTGTAGATTAACCCCATATCTGTAGGTTATTAACATTATTTTCCATGACAGGTTCCTATTAATTCTTTGCTTTACCATTAAGTCGATGACATCCCGATTTAAAAAAGGCTAGTTGAATCATTCTAAGCTCTATGTAAAAACAAGAAGTCTCTTTTCACCGCATGAGTCATCATTAGAGGTACAATTCTACATCAGTACAAACTCCCTGGCAGAGGGGAGGAGCAGAGCAGCTGGACTAGGAGTTAACGAAGAAGTGGATCTGGGTAACTGGTTAGAATGTCAAAACAAGCAATCTTAAGTACACAGTGCGACAGAAAATGATAATTACAATAAACTAAGAGGATACAATCTTTGATTTGAGTTCTTCTTTAAAGAACAGTATGGACGTAATATTTGATCATGATATAGTGGCAGTAATTCAAAATGTATTCTAGTATATATATATAATATATATATATATATATGTGTGTATGTCTATATATGTATATCTACATCTATATACAGTATATATCTATATGTATTTATCTATATATAGATACTGTATATACACAATATATACATACATAGATATATATAGATATATCTATATATCTATATACATCTCTATATTTAGAGATGTATATAAATATATATAGATATATAGAGATAGATATAAATATATATGTATATATAGATAGATAATTAAAGAAAATTTGGCAGCACTACAAAAAAAACGGGTGCAATGAAACCTGTAAAGGTGATGTCCAAACCTCCAAAATATAAAATCAGAAAAAAACAGGCAGCACTCCAAAAATCTAAGTGAAAAACAGTGGCTTTACTGATCCAATAGCAGCAACATTGCGGAGGATTTCTCTGCCTTTCTCAAGCCTATATATACATTGTTCAAAAAAATAAAGGGAACACTTAAACAACACAATATAACTCCAAGTAAGTCAAACTTCTATGAAATCAAACTGTCCATGTAGGATGCAACACTGTTTGTCAATCAATTTCTCATGCTGTTGTGCAAATGGAATAGACAACAGATGGAAATTATTGGCAATTATCAAGACACACTCAATAAAGGAGTGGTTCTGCAGGTGGGGACCACAGACCGCATCTCAGTACCAATGCTTTCTGGCTGATGTTTTGGTCACTTTTGAATGTTGGTTGTGCTTTCACACTCGTGGTAGCATGAGACAGACTCTACAACTCACACAAGTGGCTCAGGTAGTGCAGCTCATTCTGGATGGCACATCAATGCGAGCTGTGGCAAGAATGTTTGCTGTGTCTGTCATCGTAGTGTTCTGAGGCTGGAGGTGCTACCAGGAGACAGGCCAGTACACCAGGAGACATGGAGGCGGTCGTAGGAGGGTAACAACCCAACAGCAGGACCGCTACCTCACCCTTTGTGCAAGGAGGAACAGGAGGAGCACTGCCAGAGCCCTGCAAAATGACCTCCAGCAGGCCACAAATGTGCATGTGTCTGAACAAATGGTTAGAAACTGACTTCATGAGGATGGTCTGAGTGCCTGAAGTCCACAGATGGGGGTTGTGCTCACAGACCAACACCATGCAGGACGTTTGGCATTTGCTATAGAACACCAGGATTGGCAAATTTGCCACTGGCACCCTGTGCTCTTCACAGATGAAAGCAGGTTCACACTGAGTACATGTGACAGACATTATAGAGTCTGGAGACACCATGGAGAGTGATCTGCTGTCTGCAGCATCCTTCAGCATGATGCGTTTGGCAGTGGATCAGTAATGGTGTGCGGTGACATTTTTTGGAGGGCCGCACAGCCCTCTATGTACTCATCAGAGGTAGCCTGACTGCCATTAGGTACCTATATGAGATCCTCAGACCCCTTGTGAGACATTCTGGTGCGGTTGGCCCTGGGTTCCTCCTAATGCAGGACAATGCCAGATCTCATGTGGCTGGAATGTGTCAGCAGTTCCTGCAAGATGAAGGCATTGAAGCTATGGACTGGCCCGCCCATTCCCCAGACCTGAATCTGATTGAACAAATCTGGGACATCATGTCTCGCACCATCCACCAACTTTACGTTGCACTACAGACTATACAGGAGTTGGCGGATGCTTTAGTCCATGTCTGGGAGGAGATCCCTCAGGAGACCATCCACCGCCTCATCAGTAGCATGCCCAGGCATTGTAGGGAGGTTATACAGGCACGTGGAGGCCACACACACTACTGAGCATCATTTCCTTGTCTTGAGGCATTTCCGCTGAAGTTGGATCAGCCTGTAACTTCATTTTCCATTTTGGTTTTGAGCATCATTCCAACTCCAGACCTCCGTGGGACATTAGTTGTGATTTACATTGATCATTTTTAGGTTTTATTGTTCTCAACACATTCCACTATGTAACGAATAAAGATTTACAACTGGAATATTTCATTCAGTGATATCTATGATGTGGGATTTTAGTGTTCCCGTTTATTTGTTTGAGCAGTGTATATCTATCTATTTGTCTATCCATATATAGATAAATAGATATGCATATATATATATATTTTACATACCCTACCAATGCTTCACAAAACATCTGAGATCAGTGCTACAGAGCTACATGCTGTCTTCTGTGTCAACTGAACATAATTCATTGACTTAATACGGCTTTTCTTGGTATTGTGACAAAGTCACTGGTATAGTGCTGGAGGGGAGATACCTTTCACTGAGGCTATTAGTTTCAGTGATTTGAAACCCAGAAGTTTGCTCCAGCACACTATGTGTTGAGAGGGGATAATCGACCATTTTATGGGCTGGGTTTTTGTGGACAACCGTAGAGTGGATGGAAGATTATCCACCTTATCTTCATCCCTGGGTGTGGTCTGGGGTTTAAATAGCTGGCCTCCTGAGTGTCACAGGAGACCTAGGTAGGAAAGAGCTAATAACCTGGGCCCCTGTGATTTCCCTCAGACTAGGGAAACCCTGACTGACCCTCTCCCAGAGTTTACACTGATGGTGTGCATGTCTGGGCCTCCACCCTCGCCCTATCTCCTGTTTCAACCCTAGGCTGAAACCACCACCCCCCATCAGTGAAGAGACCACACTCCAATACCCACAGTTAGCACAGACAAGGATAACGGAAAAATAAGCACCACGCCGCAGTCACTCAGGAATACACTATAAATTCAAAGCAAAACAAATACAAATATGGGAAGGAGAAAATAAGACAAAGGGAAATACACCACCAGCAACGATACTCCAACTACTTAGCTCACCACTCCAGACCGAGATAACCACGCACAAGACAGAAGCTATAATTGGTGACGCCCAATGTTCAGGAGAACTATTTAAAGGCAGTGGGCATGGCCCAGCTTCCAATCCGAGCACCAGGTAAATTAACCCTGAGCAAGCTAGATAAAATCTAGCCGACGCCAATGAGCGCATAGTGGACAAAAGCGGAATTACCGCTGTCTGTCGGACGACCTGGTCTGAACAGCGTCCGACATGACAGTATCCCGCCTTCTACGAGGGACCCCAGGGCCCTCACGGCTTATAGGACCTGGCTTGTCCGGATGGCGGCGGTGAAACAACCTGACCAGCCGATCCGCATGAACGTCCGAGGCTGGTACCCAGGACCTCTCCTCAGGCCCATAACCACGCCAGTGTACCAAGTACTGTAAAGTCCGGCACACTACACGAGAGTCAACCACCTTGGAGACTTCAAATTCCAAATTACCATCTACCAAGACTGAAGAAGGCATTGGTGTCGCGTCCACAAGACCCACAACCTTCTTTAATAACGATCTGTGGAACACGTTGTGTATTTTATACACCGTAGGAAGCTCCAACCGGTACGCTACTGGGTTAATGACAGCGGCGACCCTAAATGGACCAATAAACTGTGGACCCAATTTAAGGGATGGTATTTTGAGTCTTATGTTTTTTGTAGATAACCACACCCAGTCATCCACACTCAGGTCCGGACCTGGCACACACCTACTGTCAGCCACACGTTTGTACCTAGCACCCACACTCAACAGGCACTGTTTAACTCTCCTCCAGACTGATGATAATTGTGCTGCTAACTGGTCTTCCTACGGGACGCCGGAAGAGCCCTCCTGACTCAAAGTACAAAATTGAGGATGAAGCCCGTAAACACAAAAAAACTGAGACTCCCCAGACGACTCCTGGCGGTGATTATTGATGGCAAACTCAGCCAAAGGAAGGAACTTCGACCACTCCTCCTGGTTATCCGAAACAAAGCAGCGTAAGTACTATTCCAAATTTTGGTTCATACGCTCGGTCTGACCATTTGACTGAGGATGAAACGCCGAAGAATGAGACAACTTGATCCCCAGCCGTGAACAAAATGCTTTCCAAAATTTTGCCACAAACTGAGACCCCCTATCAGAAACGATGTCAGATGGAACTCCATGAAGTTTGACCACCTCCTGCACAAATACCTGAGCCAGAATCTTAGCATTAGGCAACGAAGGCAAAGACACAAAGTGCGACATTTTTGAGAACCGATCAACAATCACCAAGATGACCGTGTTCCCAGCTGAGGAGGGCAAGTCAGTGATAAAATCCATGGAGATTTCCGTCCATGGCTTACTAGGTACCTCGAGAGGAAGTAGAGTGCCAACAGGATGGGAGCTGGGCGTCTTAGTCCTAGCGCACGTGGTGCAAGCTGACACGTATGAGACCACTTCCAGTCAGATCTTGGGCCACCAAAACCGACGTGACACCAACTCCAAGGTACCCCTAACCCCTGGATGGCCAGCCAGGACAGCATCATGATGCTCCGCCAAAACCTTTAAGCGGAGATGAAGCGGTACAAATGTTTTGTTGATGGGAAGCTCAGATGGTACCTCCTCCTGGGCCTTGGCAATCTTAGTCTCAACCTTGGTAGTGAGAGCCGAAACCACAACACCCTTTTGGAGGAAGGGTACTGGATCTTCCCTAGGCTCTCCCCCCGAAAAACACCTGGACAAAGCATCCGCCTTAGTGTTTTTAGAACCAGGTCTGTAAGTGACAACAAAGTTGAACCACGTGAAAAACAATGCCCAGCGAGCCTGCCTGGGAGACATACGCTTGGCAGACTCCAAATAAAGCAAATTCTTATGGTCGGTAATAACAGTAACCTGATGAACTGACCCCTCCAAGAAGTATCGCCATTCCTCAAAGGCCAATTTGATTGCCAACAACTCTCTTTTGCCGATATCGTAGTTACGTTCGGCGGGCGACAGTTTCTTGGAAAAATAGGCGCATGGACGCAAACCGCTCAAGGATGAGCCTTGTGACAGCACCGCCCCCACACCAACCTCAGACGCATCGACTTCTACAGCAAAAGGTTTCGATACATCTGGATGCACAAGAATGGGAGCCGAAACAAACCTGTTCTTAAGAGATTCAAATGCGCACACAGCAGCCTCAGGCCAAACGGAGAAATTGGTACCCTTTTTAGTCATGTCAGTTAGCGGTTTAGCAATGATAGAAAAATCCTTGATAAACTTCCTATAGTAGTTAGAAAACCCAAGGAACCGCTGAAGTGCTTTTAGGTTATCAGGCCGTTCCCAATGCAACACCGCTTGCACCTTAGCGACGTCCATTTTAAAACCAGAAGCAGACACAATATAGCCCAAGAAAAGCAACTCCTGTACCGAAAATACACATTTCTCCAGTTTTGCATATAGCTTATTCTCTCTGAGAAGCTGTAACAACTGCCTGACATGATCTAAATGAGAATCTCGGTCACAAGAATATATGAGGATGCCATCTAGGTACACAATAATGAATTTCCCCAAAACATGCAAGAACACATCATTTATGAAATTTTGAAACACTGCAGGTGCATTTGTCAACCCAAATAGCATCACCAAATTTTCAAAATGACCCTCAGGGGTATTAAAAGCCATCTTCCACTCATCACCTTGACGGACTCTTATGAGGTTGTACGCCCGCCTGAGGTCAAGCTTGGTAAACCACTTAGCACCTGCCACCTGGTTGAACAAATCCGGTATCAATGGCATAGGGTATGGATCACGAACCGTAATCTGGTTTAACTCCCTGAAATCCAGACACGGCCGTAGTCCACCATCTTTCTTCTTAACGAAGAAGAACCCTGCTGCCACTGGTGAGGATGAAGGCCTGATATGCCCTTTGCTTAAACTTTCAGCAATGTAATCCTTTACAACACGCTCCCCCTGGCGAATAGTGCATATCTTAGATTCTGCTAGAGCCATTCTGTCCGGATCGTCGTAAATGTGTCCTAGAGCAGAAAAAAAACTCTCCACTGAGTTAAATGTAGCAGAATGAGATGGCAAAGAAAATGCCCATGCTTGGGGATCCCCGCTTAATAACGACAACACCAGGCCCACACGCTGAGCCTCATTACCGGAGGAGATCGGGCATATACGGAAATATAGTTTGCAAGCTTCACGAAAAGAAACAAATTTACTGCGTTCCCCAGCAAAATTTTCAGGCAAAGGAAACTTAGGCTCAGCAACTTTACCTGTAACTCCGGCTTGCACATTAGACACTGCTAGTCCCTGTTGCTGCACTGCCCCCCTCAACTCAGTGACCTGTAGGGACAGCGCCTCCAACTGGCGGGTTATGGAAATCATGGGATCCATGGAAATAATGTTGGCCGATTATAATGTCACGGGAGACCTAGGTAGGAAAGAGCTAATAACCCGGGCCCCTGCGATTTCCCTCAGACTAGGGAAACCCTGACTAACCCTCTCCCAGAGTTTACACTGACGGTAAATGTCTGGGCCTCCACCCTCGTCCTATCTCCTGTTTCAACCCTAGGCTGAAACCACCACCCCCCACCAGTGAAGAGACCACACTCCAATACCCACAGTTAGCACAGACAAGGATAACGGAAAATTAAGCACCACGCCGCAGTCACTCAGGAATACACTATAAATGCAAAGGGCAAAACAAATACAAATATGGGAGGAGAAAATAAGACAAAGGGAAATACATCACCAGCAACGATACTCCAACTACTTAGCTCACCACTCCAGACCGAGATAACCACGCACAAGACAGAAGCTATAATCGGTGACGCCCAATGTTCAGGAGAACTATTTAAAGGCAGTGGGCATGGCCCAGCTTCCAATCTGAGCACCAGGTAAATTAACCCCGGACCAGCTAGATAAAATCTAGCCGACGTCAATGAGCGCATAGTGGACAAAAGCGGAATTACCGCTGTCTGTCGGACGACCTGGTCTGAACAGCGTCCGACATGACACTGAGGCATTCAGTGCTCATTGTGTTTGGAGAGAATAACTCCAGAGAACTGTTTGTGCTAACCCTGAGTGAATGGATCCCCACTGCAACATGAACTGTGCCTTGGGTTGCCAATTTGTTTTGTTTTCCTGTTTTTTGCCCAAAGGGCCATGTTTACTTTTTACTTCACCATGGTTTATGCCGCATAAATAATAAACCAGTGAAGATGTTAAAGAGAAAGTGTTACCTTAATAATAAAGAAGTATCATTTATCCTTGCGGAGATTGACATGCTAACATGCCGAGATGAGGAGACTTAACCGCAATGCTGCTGTGCGAAGTATGCTAATTATGCAAATTGTCTCTTGAGAGAGGATGAGAACTAGTACTCTAATGCCACCTATTGGAAGTAGCAATCCTACAAAACAATGTCGACCCTTTAACGAGCCTGGTCACATGAGTTAGGATAATTGCCAAACCATAATCTCAGTTTACAGACACTGTGTTTCGGGGTACTGCTCTTCGTAAGTGCAAAGTGGAGATCTGGTTTGGCTGTGTGAGAATAATAATAATAATAAAATAATAATAAATATTAATAAAAAATATATTCATTTTAAAGCTTCATTTTGTGTTTACTTGTGTTATCTTTGTATAATATTAAAATTTGCTTAGTGATCTGAAACATTTAACTGTGACAATAATGCAAATGAATTGGAAATCAAGAAGGGGCAAACAGTTGTGCACACAGCTGTAAATTTATTCACATAGAATGTACTTATTAATTGACTATCATCACATAGATTATTATTGTTATTTATTTACATAGCACCGGTGTTGCTATGGTGTTGTGCATGAGAAAAGGGGTTTATTTACAGGGTTATAGATAACGTTTACAGTAAACAAATTAACAATGACAGACTGGTGCAGAGAGGAGAGGACTCTGTCCTTGCGGACTTACATTCTACGGGATAATGGGGAAGAGACAGAAGGTCAGGGGAGCAGCAGCTTTGGCGGTTGGTGACGCGGCAGCTCCGGCGGTTGGTGACGCGGCAGAATGGTTATTGCAGGCTGTAGGCTTTCCTGAAGAGATATGTTTTCAGGTTCCGTCTGAAGGATCCAAGGGTGGTAGATAATCGGACGTGTTGAGGCATGGAGTTTCAGAGGATAGGGGATATTCGGGAGAAATCTTGGAGGCAGTTGTGTGAGGAACGAATAAGTGTGGAGGAGAGAAGGAGGTCTTGAAAGGATCGAAGATTACATGAGGGAAGATATTGGGAGATTAGTTCAGAGATATAGGAAGGGGACAGGTTGTGGATGGCTTTGTAGATCAGTGTTAGTAGTTTGAACTGGGAATTGGGGAATTTGGAGCCAGTGGAGGGATTTGAAGAGGGGAGAAGCAGGGGAGTAGTGAGGAGAGAGGTGGTGTAGCCAGGCAGCAGAGTTGAGGACAGACTGGAGCAGTGCAAGAGAGTTAGCGGGAAGGCCACAGAGGAGGGTGTTGCAATAATCGAGGCAGGAGATGATGAGGGCATGCACAAGAGTTTTAGTATATTGTCAGCTGAGGAAGGGATGGATTCTGGCAATATTTTTGAGTTGGAGGTGACAGGAGGTGGCAAGAGTTTGGATGTGCGGCTTGAAGAACAGGGCAGAGTTGAAGAAGGAGGATATGGCTGACAGACACTCCAGGATTCTGTACAGCAGAGAGGTGACATCTGGGCCAGAGAGGTAGATCTGAGTGTCGTCTGCATACAGGTGGTACTGGAAGCCATGGGACTTTATGAGTTGTCCTAGGCCAAGGGTATAGATGGAAAAAAGTAGGAGCCCTAGGACAGTTTTGTGGGACTCCAACAGAGAGAGGGGGCGGGATGAGGAGGTAGTGTTGGAGTGGGAAACGCTAAATGTGCGGTTGGAAAGGTATGAAGCAATCCAGGACAGGGCAAGTCCTTTGATGCTAAGGGAAGAAATAATCTGTAGCAGTTGGCAGTGGTCAACTGTGTCGAAAGCAGAGGATCGTCGAGAAGGAGGAGGATGGAGAAATGTCTGTTAGCTTTGGCTGTAAGTCATTAGTCATTTTGGTCAGAGCAGTTTCAATGGAGTGGTGGGGGCGGAAGCCAGATTTGAGGTTGTGAAGAAGAGAGTTAGATGAGAGGTGGAAGGAAAGTTGAGCATGGTCATGCTTCTCAAGGAGTTTGGAAGCAAACGGGAGCAGTGATATGGGGCGATAGCTAGGCATAGCAGTTGTGTCAAGGTTAGCTTTTTTGAGGATGGGTGTGATGGTGGCATAGATCTAAATAAATGCAGAAATCACAATAGGGTCTTATCCAAGTATAACAAGCTGATAGAAAGGTATATGTGCTCACCTTGCAAGGTTGTTTAAGACACAATCACTAAAAAAACTATGCTCCAGATGCTGCAGCTTCCAAAATATAGTATCAGATATTTTGCCAGGGCAATGGAAGTATCCTGCCCTGCTGGAGAAATTGCCATCCACCAAAGAGTAGGAGATAATGGTTTATTGTCTCTGTGTATCTTTGACTCCTTCTTCAGGACAATACAAATAATTATTTGAGGCTTTAGTGAAGGAGTCAGTGTGACTATGAAATGCGTAGACAATAAATCATTATCTCATATCCTTTTGTTAATTGCTATTTATCCAGCAGCACTGGATACTTCCAGTGCCCTGGCAAAATATGTTATAGATCTATTAATTAAATTGTACTTTGTTTCATGGGACAGCTCCTTTAAATGTTTTTACATATGAAAAGGGTCATTGAAAACTTCCTCAATTATAGTAATGTTTTAATAAATATCCAAGCAAGCTCACAAGTTGGCTCCCAACTTTGTCCAAGTTTTTAATTTTTGCTCACTATGTATTTGAATTTGACATCACTGAACTCTAAACCATGATTTTATTACCATCACAAACTTAACTTTTTTAATATATTTGCCATCAATAAAGACTGCTTTCAAGGATGGATTCAGCTGGAATCTGTAGTTTTTAACTTTTAATCATCTATCCACACCTTTATATGCAGAACATTTTGTACAAATGTTTGTAGATTACAGATAACAAAAAGAAAAATGCTCGTTTAAACTCATTCCATTAAACTAACACAAAATACAGCAACAGTTTAGTTATTTTACTCAAACAGTGCATAATGCATACATAATAGTTAAATTAAGATTGAAAGATAAGAATAAATATAGTGAAGAAAAAATAAAGAAAAGACAGGAAACAAAAAGAGAGAGGGAGGAAAGACTGAGGAGGAAAGGAAGAAAGAACTAGCTGGGGAATCCAGCTTTATAGCAAAGCACAGCACTTGAAAAAAATAGTCACCTTCATCTATATTTCCTGTCTATTAAAATGGCTTCTATTCTTTCTGCTAATTTCCCTCCTAATGCAATGTTTGAACTGCAGGTAACAGTTTACTTTGCAGATAA
Source organism: Ranitomeya variabilis (assembly GCF_051348905.1). Lineage (NCBI taxonomy): Eukaryota > Metazoa > Chordata > Amphibia > Anura > Dendrobatidae > Ranitomeya > Ranitomeya variabilis. The sequence continues at coordinate 559,480,983 of NC_135234.1, forward strand.
CTTCTGCTGCCATGGGTGTCTTTATAGAATACCAAAAGTTATTTAATATACAGTATGAAATGGCATTTGGCTGTTTTTTGTTGCTAAAAAACAAGACTACAGGACAGCAATGTGTTAATTTTTCTAATTTGGTCATTTTATAATACCTCTAGAACATTCTCATTATTCATAGATAACATAAAATACTGCAATAATGTATGGTATGTCACTCTCCACAAGGAGAAATCTTATACCTTAGACCCCAGTCCAGAGCCTCTCACCTAGCCAAATCAGTTCTCATGCTCCGCACTAACGAAAGCCAACATCCCAAAACACTGTGTCTCCGAATTGAGATACTGATTTGCCTCTTATCCTAAGTCATATTGAAAGACTTGTTAAAGGGTTGATTGTGACTGGTAGGAACTCTACTTCCTATAGGTGGCGCTATAGAGTTCAAGTCCTCTTTTTCTCTGAAGAGGCAATATTGCATATGCAATAATGTGATAATTACATTGACATTTCACATTTCAAAAAGGCATTTCCTCTGTTGGAAAAGCCCTTATGAACCCCTTTCCAACATGCAACATATATACGGCACTGCAGGAGCTCACACTGTGTACAGTGACAGTTCTCTGCTGACAGCAATCACTGACAGCAGGTCAGCAGGGGAAGAGGTGTGGGAAACCTTGCCTTTAGTCCCTGCACTCAGATCACTATGATCGGTCAGTCAATCAGACTGACAGAGCAAAGCACTATTGCGCTGGAGATGCTGAAATATCAGCTTCAGTGCAGGAGTTCAGTGCTGCCAGTGGCTGAGCTTCTGCACTAAGTGTAAGGAGACAGGCAGAGGGATGGGAACTGTTATGATCTGGTGGCCTAGGAGCAGCATGTACATTTTGATCACTGTGATATAACCCATCACAGTGATCAAAATAAAAAAAATAGTAAATGAACCCCCCCTTTATCACCCCCATAGGTAGGGACAATAATAAAATAAAGAAAATATTTTTATTTTTTTTTCCACTAGGGTTAGAACTAGGGTTAGGGTTAGGGGTAGGGTTAGGGTTAGGGTTAGAGGTAGGGTTAGGGGTAGAGTTAGGGTTAGGGGTAGGGTTAGGGGTAGGGTTAGGGCAAGGGTAAGGCTATGTGCACACGTATTGTGGTACTCTGCGGATTTTTCCGCAGCGGATTTGTAAAATCCGCAGTGCAAAACCGCTGCGGATTTACCGCGGATTTACCGCGGTTTTTCTGCAGACTTCACTGCGGTTTTACAACTGCGTTTTCTATTGGAACAGTTGTAAAACCGCTGCGGAATCTGCAGAAAGAAGTGACATGCTGCGGAATGTAAACCGCTGCGTTTCCACGCAGTTTTTTCCGCAGCATGTGCACAGCATTTTTTGTTTCCCATAGGTTTACATTCAACTGTAAACTCATGGGAAACTGCTGTGGAAACGCTGCTGCGGACCCGCAGCTGTGGAAACGCTGCTGCGGATCCGCAGCGTTTTCCGCAGCGTTTTCTGCAGCGTTTTCCGCAGCGTTATCCGCAGTGTTTTCCGCAGCGTGCGCACATACCCTTAGAATTAGGCTATGTGCACATGGTGCAGATTTGTCTGCGGATCCGCAGCGGATTGGCCGCTGCAGATTCCTAGCAGTGTTCCATCAGGTTTACAGTACCATGTAAACCTATGGAAAACCAAATCCGCTGTGCCCATGGTGCGGAAAATACCACACAGAAATGCTGCGTTGTATTTTCCGCAGCATGTCAATTCTTTGTGTGGATTCCGCAGCGTTTTACACCTATTCCTCAATAGCAATCCGCAGGTGTAATCCGCATAAAAAACACTGGAAATCTGCGGTAAATCAGCAAGTAAAACACAGTGCCTTTTACCTGCGGATTTTTCAAAAATGGTGTGAAAAAATCTCACACAAATCCGCAACGTGGGCACATAGCCTTAGGGTTAGGGTTGGAATTAGAGTTAGGGTTGGAATTAGGGCTAGGGTTGGAAATAGGGTTAAGATTAGGCTTGTGGTTAGGGTTATGGTTAGGGTTAGGGGTGTGTTGGGGTTAGGGTTGTGGTTAGGATTAGCGTTAGGGTTGGGATTAGGGTTAGGGGTGTGTTGGGGTTAGGGTTGTGGTTAGGGGTGTGTTGGGGTTAGGGTTGTGATTAGGGTTATGGCTACAGTTGGCATTAGGGTTAGGGGTGTGTTGGGGTTAGTGTTGGAGTTAGAATTGAGGGGTTTCCACTGTTTAGGCACATCAGGGGTCTCCAAACGCAACATGGCGCCACCATTGATTCCAGCCAATCTTGCGTTCAAAAAGTCAAATGGTGCTCCCTCCCTTCCGGGCCCTGATGTGCGCCCAAACAGTGGTTTACCCCCACATATGGGGTACCAGCATACTCAGGACAAACTGGGCAACAACTATTGGGGTCCAATTGCTCCTGTAACCCTTGTGAAAATAAAAAATTGCTTGCTAAAACATCATTTTTGAGGAAAGAAAAATGATTTTTTATTTTCACGGCTCTGCGTTGTAAACTTCTGTGAAGCACTTTGGGGTTCAAAGTGCTCACCACATATCTAGATAAGTTCCTTGGGGGGTCTAGTTTCCAAAATGGGGTCACTTGTGGGGGGTTTCTACTGTTTAGGCACATCAGTGGCTCTGCAAACGTAACATGATGCCCGCAGGCCATTCCATCAGTCTGCATTCCAAAGCGTCACTACTTCCCTTCCGAGCCCCGGCATGTGCCCAAACAGTGGTTTTCCCCCACATATGTATCAGCGTACTCAGGAGAAACTGGACAACAACTCTTGCAGTCAAATTTCTCCTGTTATCCTTGGGAAAAATAAAAAATTCTGGGCTAAAAAAATATTTTTGAGGAAAGAAAACACATTTATTATTTTCACGGCTCTGCGTTATAAACTTCTGTGAAGCACTTGGGGATTCAAAGTGCTCACCACACATCTAGATAAGTTCCGTGGGGGGCCTAGTTTCCAAAATGGGGTCACTTGTGGGGAGTTTCTACTGTTTAGGCACATCAGGGGCTCTGCAAACACAACGTGACGCCCGCAGAGCATTCCATCAAAGTCTGCATTTCAAAACGTCACTACTTCCCTTCCGAACCCCGACATGTGCCCAAACAGTGGTTTACCCCCACATATGGGATATCAGCGTACTCAGGAGAAACTGGACAACAACTTTTGGTGTTCAATTTCTCCTGTTACCCTTGGGAAAATAAAAAATTGTGGGCTAAAAAATCATTTTTGAGGAAAGAAAAATTATTTTTTATTTTCATGGCTCTGCGTAATAAACTTCTGTGAAGCACTTGGGGGTTCAAAGTGCTCACCACACATCTAGATTAGTTCCTTGGGAGGTCTAGTTTCCAAAATGGGGTCACTTGTCGGGGAGCTCCAATGTTTAGGCACACAGGGGCTCTCCAAACGCGACATGGTGTCCGCTAATGATTGGAGCTAATTTTCCATTCAAAAAGCCAAATGGCGTGCCTTCCCTTCCGAGCCCTGCCATGCGCCCAAACAGTGGTTTACCCCCACATATGGGGTATCATCGTACTCAGGACAAACTGGACAACAACATTTGGGGTCCAATTTCTCCTGTTACCCTTGGGAAAATAAAAAATTCCGGGCTAAAAATCATTTTTGAGGAAAGAAAAATTATTTTTTATTTTCACGGCTCTGCGGTATAAACTTCGGTAAAGCACCAGGGGGTTTAAAGTGCTCACTATGCATTTAGATAATCTCCTTGGGGGGTTTAGTTTCTAAAATGGGGTCACTTGTAGGGGAGCTCCAATATTTAGGCACACAGGGGCTCTCCAAACGTGACATGGTGTCCGCTAACGATTGGAGCTAATTTTCCATTCAAAAAGTCAAATGGCGCGCCTTCCCTTCCGAGCCTTGCCGTGCACCCATACAATGGTTTACCCCCACATATGAGGTATCGGCGTACTCAGGAGAAATTTCCCAACAAATTTTAGGATCCATTTTCTCCTGTTGCCCTTGGGAAAATGAAAAAATTGAGGCTAAAAGAAAATTTCTGTGAAAAAAAAGTACTTTTTCATTTTTACGGATCAATTTGTGAAGCACCTGAGGGTTTAAAGTGCTCACTATGCTTCTAGATAAGTTCCTTGGGGGGGTCTAGTTTCCAAAATGGGATCATTTGTGGGGGAGCTCCAATGTTTAGGCACACAGGGGCTTTCCAAACGTGACATGGTGTCCGCTAACGATGGAGATAATTTTTCATTCAAAAAGTCAAATGGCGCTCCTTCCCTTCCGAGCCCTGCCATGCGCCCAAACAGTGGTTTACCCCCATATATGAGGTATTAGCCTAGTCAGGACAAATTGGACAACAACTTTCGTGGTCCAGTTTCTCCTTTTACCCTTGGGAAAATAAAAAAATTGTTTCTAAAAGATCATTTTTGTGACTAAAAAGTTAAATGTTCATTTTTTCCTTCCATGTTTCTTCTGCTGCTGTGAAACACCTGAAGGGTTAATAAACTTCTTGAATGTGGTTTTGAGCACCTTGAGGGGTGCAGTTTTTAGAATGGTGTCACTTTTGGGTATTTTCAGCCATATAGAACCCTCAAACTGACTCCAAATGTGAGGTGGTCCCTAAAAAAAAAAATGGTTTTGTAAATTTTGTTGTAAAAATGAGAAATCACTGGACAAATTTTAACCCTTATAACTTCCGAGCACAAAAAAAAGTTTGTTTCCAAAATTGTGCTGATGTAAAGTAGACATGTGGGAAATGTTATTTATTAACTATTTTGTGTCACATAACTCTCTGGTTTAACAGGATAAAAATTCAAAATGTGAAAATTGCGAAATTTTAAAAAATTTTCGCTAAATTTCCATTTTTTTCACAAATAAACTCAGAAATTATCGACCTAAATTTACCACTAACATGAAGCACAATATGTCACGAAAAAACAATCTCAGAACCGCTAGGATCCGTTGAAGCGTTCCTAAGTTATTACCTCATAAAGGGACACTGGTCAGAATTGCAAAAAACGGCCAGGTCATTAAGGTCAAAATAGGCTGGGTCATGAAGGGGTTAAAAAATCAAAATATCATCCAAATATACAATCATGAATTTATCAAGATAATTCCGAAAAATATCATGCATGAAGGACTGAAACACAGATGGGGCATTAGAGAGTCCGAATGGCATCACAAGATATTCAAAATGGCCCTCGGGCGTATTAAACGCAGTTTTCCATTCGTCACCCTGCTTAATACGAACAAGATTATATGCCCATCGAAGGTCAATCTTAGTAAACCAACTAGCCCCCTTAATCCTGGCAAACAAATCAGAAAGCAAAGGCAAAGGGTATTGGAATTTGACCGTGATCTTATTCAAGAGGCGATAATCAATACAGGGTCTCAAGGAGCCATCCTTCTTGGCAACAAAAAAAAAACCTGCTCCCAATGGAGAAGAAGATGGCCGAATATGCCCCTTCTCCAAAGACTCCTTTACATAGCTCCGCATGGCGGCATGTTCAGGCACAGACAGGTTGAAAAGTCGGCCCTTAGGAAACTTAGAGCCTGGAATCAAGTCAATAGCACAATCACAGTCCCTATGCGGTGGAAGGGAACTGGACTTGGGCTCATCAAAAACATCCTGGAAATCTGACAGAAACTCACGAATTTCAGAAGAGGGGGAGGAGGAAATTGACATCAGAGGAACGTCATCATGAACCCCCTGACAACCCCAACTAGACACAGACATAGACTTACAATCCAACACCGGATTATGTACCTGTAACCATGGAAACCCCAGCACAATAGCATCATGCAAATTATGCAACACCAGGAAACGACAATCTTCCTGATGGGCTGGCGCCATGCACATGGTTAACTGTGTCCAAAACTGAGGTTTATTTTTAGCCAATGGTGTAGCATCAATACCCCTCAAAGGGATAGGACTCCGCAAAGGCTGTAAGGGAAAACCACAACGTCTGGCAAATTCTAAGTCCATCAAATTTAAAGCGGTGCCTGAATCCACAAATGCCATGACAGAGAATGACGATAATGAGCAGATCAGGGTCACAGATAACAGAAATTTAGGTTGTACAGTACTGATGGTAACGGAATTAGCGATTCTCTTGGCACGCTTAGGGCAATCAGAAATAACATGAGCAGAATCGCCGCAGTAAAAGCACAACCTATTCTGACATCTGAATCCTTGGCGTTCAGCTCTAGACACAATCCTATCACACTGCATAGGCTCAGGACTCCGCTCGGCAGACAATGCCATAATGTGCACAACTCTACGCTCACGCAAGCGCCAATCAATTTGAATGGCCAGAGACATAGAATCACTCAGACCTGCAGGCGTGGGGAAGCCCACCATAACATCTTTAACAGATTCAGAAAGACCCTTTCTGAAAATTGCCACCAAGGCATCCTCATTCCACTTAGTAAGCACAGACCATTTTCTAAATTTCTGGCAATATGATTCTGCCGCTTCTTGACCCTGACACAGGGCCAACAAGGTTTTCTCAGCATGATCCACAGAATTAGGTTCATCATACAATAACCCAAGCACCTGAAAAAAGGTGTCTACATTAAGCAAGGCCGGATTCCCAGATTCCAGGGAAAATGCCCAATCCTGCGGGTTGCCACGCAACAGAGAAATGACAATTTTTACCTGCTGGATGGGATCACCAGAGGAACGGGGCTTCAGAGCAAAAAACAGTTTACATTTATTTTTAAAGCTCAAAAATGTGGACCTGTCCCCAAAAAACAAATCGGGGGTAGGAATTCTAGGCTCTAAAACAGGAGTCTGCACGATATAATCAGAAATACCCTGTACTCTAGCAGCAAGTTGATCCACCCAAGAAGCAAGTCCCTGAACATCCATGTCAGCGCCTAACTCTTGAGCCACCCAGAGGTGAAGAGGGAAAAAAAAACACAACAGAGTAGAGAAAAAAAAATGGCTCAGCACTTTCTTTCCCTTCTTTTGAGATGCGGTTAACTCATTGTAGGCCAGTTGTACTGTTATGATCTGGTGGCCTAGGAGCAGCATGAACGAGCTCTGGAGTAGGTGGCCTCTATACTGACCGCAGACTCTGAACTTAACACCGCAACTATAAGTAGCCGTGGGATGTTCCTGTCACTCCCTCGACACCTCGTCACAGCCGGAGGACTAATTACCCCTAAAGAAAGAAACAGGAAAACTATCTTGCCTCAGAGAAAATCCCCAAAGGAAAGACAGCCCCCACAAATATTGACTGTGAGAGGAGAGGGAAATTACAAACGCAGACTGAAAACAGAATTTAGCAAAGGAGGCCACGCTACCTAGAAAGAAAAGACAGGACAGAGTACTGTGTGGTCAGTATTAAAATACTACAAAAATCCACCACAGAGAATACAAAAATCTCCACACCTAACTAAAGGCATGGAGGGTAACTCTGTGACTCCAGAGCTTCCAGCTTGGCTGAATAAATCCTTACACAGACAAAGCTGGACAAGAAAAAACATAGCAATTCACAGAACTATAAAGTCCACCGCATGTGGACTGCAAAAACAAAGCCAGGACTTAGCTTTGATGATTTGGACAATCCAGCAGGAGAAACCAAGCAGAGATGTGAATCCTTCAGAAAAACAATGGACAACTGGCACTCACTAAAGGGTGAAGCCAGACTAAATAGCCCCGTCCAAAGTGGAAGCACCTGATGACTGCTGTGAAGGACAAACAGCAGCACTACCACTTATAACCACCGGAGGGAGCCCAAGAGCAGAACCCACAACAGAATTCACAACAGGGAACTCCCTCTGCTTTCAGATCGGAACCCTCTACAACATAATTGGGGGTCCGATTGTTTCCATGGTGACCCAAAGTTGTCAGAAGATTTCAGTATAGGTAAAATGCAATGCAATGCTGGTGTATTGCAATGGATTATACCTGCAATGCAAGTAAAACAGTGAAAGTCCTATAGAGGGACTAAGTAAAGTAAAAAAGTAAACTAAAAAAGTAAAAATATGCCCCCAAAAATTGCAAAATAACAATAATAAAAATTACACTAATAAATTCACATTTTTATGTAAAAAAAGAACCAAAAAATGTTCACGTTTGGTATTGCCGCATCGGAACAACCTGATCTATTAAAGTGTCACACGAATTAACCGCTTCAGTGAGCACTGTAAAAAAACACATAAGTACCAAACTATGCTTATTCATCATACTGCTGCAAAAAAGTGGAGTAAAATGTGATAAAAAAGATGAATGTAAATAAAAATAGAACAGCTAAATATATAATTTTGACCTGCAGGAAGCAAGTTGCCATACAGCTTCATCAGCGGAAAAATAAAAAGTAGAAGATTTCATAATAAAGTAACGCAAGAATAATAATTTTTGTTCTATAAAAATTATTATTGTGAAAATGCGCCAAAACATAAAAAAGTATAAATATGGTATCACTGTAATTGTACTGACCCTAAAAATAAAGCTGCCTTAACAATTATACCACAAGCAGAACGGAAAAAAAACCAATTCCTGAATAGCTGTTTTTTGTTCATTCTGCGTCTACAAAAATCAGAATAGAAAGCGACCAAAATATGTCATGTGACCAAAAATAGTGACAATAAAAAAATCAACTCATCCGGCAAAAAACAAGCCATCACATGACTCTGTCAGCCAAAATATGAAAAAATTATAGTTCTCAAAATATTAGGATGCAAAAACTAGTTTTTGCAATAAAAAGTGTCTTTTAGTGTGTGACAGTAGTTAAACAGAAAAAAAACTATACAAATCTGGTATCGCTGTAATTGCACCAACCGGAAGAATACAGTCTCCTAAACACTTATACTGCACGAGGAACATCGTAAAAATAAGTAAAACCAATTGTTCACCTGCTGTTGATTTGTTCATTCTGACTCCCAAAGGTCGCAGTAAGGTTTGGCTCTCATTTAACCTGCACTGTGTGTTGAATGCTTACACCGATGTTTCCATGTAAATCTGTGAAATATGTGATTGAGACAGAACCCCCAGCAGAAGATTCCCTATTATGACGCAGATGGAGGCACTGTGAACGGCGTCTGACCTGTGATCCAGAAGTGTCCTTCTTTTCAGGTGTGCATAGAAACGTGATCTGATACATTTTTGTGCACTTATGAAAAGAAGGACACTGATGAACAGAGGTATCTCTGTTGCCTCTTTATAGTGAATGGATCGTTCTGTGTTTTTTTCTGAATCACGTCACTCAGTGATTTAAATGGAAACTCCAAAGTAAGTGCTCAGCATAGAGCGCTGGATAAATAGGATTCCATATGTTATGTAAAATGTTTCCAATAAAAGCTTCAACTCACTACATAAAAAAAGCAAGTCTTAAATTAGGTCTGTCATCTGTTGATGGAAATATATGGGGCTTCCACATTACTGGTAGTACAAAGGCTCTGAAAAAGTTTAATGGCTCCATGTACCCCAAATGAAATTGAGCAAATTTTGTGTTCCCATATCCCAATGTACCCCTCCCTTCTGAACCCCAGTGTGCATAAACCAGCTTTAGCATCCACATTTCCCCTTTTGAAAATGTAAAATCTGGGTCTAAGACTAAATTCTGGTAGTAAAAATGTAATCATTTTTTTCTTCATTGTCCAATGGTTTAAAATTCTGTGTCACACCTGTGGTTTCAATAAGATCACTGCACCCCTAGATGAATTAATTGAGAGGAGTAGTTTGTAAAATGACATCACTTATTGGGGGGGGGGGGTTGCTGTTCTGGCACCTCAGGGGCTCTTCCAGTGTGTAATGGCATCCACAAACCATAATAGTAATATTTGCATTATCAGGCTATGTGCACACGTTGCGGAATTGCAGCGGACATTTCCGCTGCAATTCCCCAACTCCCTGTCTCGGGAAATATGCAGGCGAATTTGGCATGCATATTCCTGCTAAACACTAGCATTTTGCAAGCGTAATTAGCTTGCAGAATGCTAGCGTTTTCCAAGCGATCTGTAACATTGCTTGGAAAAATGATTGACAGGTTGGTCACACTTGTCAAACATAGTGTTTGACAAGTGTGACCAACTTTTTACTATTGATGTTGCCTATGCAGCATCAATAGTAAAAAGGATATAATGTTAAATCATTAAAAAAAATAAAAATTGTGATATTCTCACCTTCCGGCGGCCACCGCAGCCTTCCCGATCCTCGCAATGCTCCCGGCAACTCCCGTTCCCAGCGATGCCTTGTGACAATGATCCCAGATGATGTAGCATCACACGAGACTGCTACATCATCAAAGGTCACTGTCGCAAGGCATCACTGGGAACGGCAGCTGCCAGGAGCATTGCTAAGGCCTGGGCTGGATCCGGGGGCTACCAGAAGGTGAGTATATAACTATTTTTTATTTTAATTATTTTCTAAGGGCCTGGAGAAGAGTCTACTCTCCTCCACCCTGGGTACTATCCGCACATGATCTGCTTACTTTGCGCATGGTGGGCATAGCCCCATGCGGAAAGTAAGTGCATCAATGCATTCCTATATGTGCAGAATTGCCGCAATTGGGCACAAAGAATTAGCATGCTGCGTATTTTTCGCGGAAAAATTAGCACAGCATTGCGGAATCCCATTGAATTCAATGGGTTGTTTTTTGCATGCATTTTCACAGCATTTGCACTGTGAAAAAATGCAGCAAAAATGCATACAATCCGCAACGTGTGCACATAGCCTCATATGGCGCTCCTTCCCTTCTGAGCTTTGCACTGTGCCTCAAGAGTAACGGAATCTGCTGAAGCATTCCAGTGTTATTAAATCATAAATTACCAGTGGTCAGTAGTGTTGAGCGATACCGTCCGATACTTGAAAGTATCGGTATCGGATAGTATTGGCCGATACCCGAAAAGTATCGGATATCGCCGATATCGATACCCGATACCAATACAAGTCAATGGGACACCAAGTATCGGAAGGTATCCTGTATGGTTTCCAGGGTCTGAAGGAGAGGAAACTCTCCTTCAGGCCCTGGGATCCATATTAATGTGTAAAATAAAGAATAAAAATAAAAAATATTGATATACTCACCTCTCCGACGCAGCCTGGACCTTACCGATGTAACCGGCATCTTCCGTTCCTAAGAATGAGCGCTTGAAAGACCTTAGATGACGTCTCGGCTTGTGATTGGTCGTGTGAGCGGTCACGTGACCGCCACCGGTTACATCGGTAAGGTCCAGGCTGCGTCGGAGAGGTGAGTATATCAATATTTTTTATTTTTATTCTTTATTTTACACATTAATATCGATCCCGATACCGATTCCCGATATCACAAAAGTATCGGATCTCGGTATCAGAATTCCGATACAGCAAATATTGGCCGATACCCGATACTTGCGGTATCGGAATGCTCAACACTAGTGGTCAGATTTAAAAATTTAGGCCTGGTTATTAACCTACAATTTGGCTTGGACCTTAAGGGGTTAATGAACATACATAAGTTGCTATCCTTCCTCCATATTTTTTCCATGATAATTATGAGTGAGATAACATTATTGCTGTTTTAATTCCCTCTGCTGAAAAATGTATTAGCCTCTTTAATGAGCTTCGAAAGGTGGCATGCCTGCTTCATCAGGTGCTCTAATGAGGGATCTATAAGGAAAACATATACTCCAGTTTGGCTGCATGATATGATATAAGCTTTTACAATTTAATTTGCTTGTACTTATGTTACAACATATGTAGCATCAGGTTATGATGTTGCAAAGAAACTGGCAGACAATTTTTTTTAACAAAAATTAATATTTTTATGTCCAAGAAAAAAGGAGGCATCGCTCATCGTTCCGGGCGTCTACACTTTATTCACAAGCAAGAAAAAGCATTGCGTTGCCAGAGAAGAAGTGGAAAGTGGAGATAAAGTAGGACCACTGCCGTTTCATGCTGCAAGTGCTTCCATTGGTAAAAGATCCTTAGACCCATTTTGCACTGCAAGCGCAAAATGGCCGTAGTCCTATGTTGCCTCCACCTCTTCTCCCACACCGCAACGCTTGTACCTGCTTGTGAATAAAGTGCAGAGGCCCGAAACGGTGAGTGTTGCATTCTTTCTTCTTGAACATTCATGCTGCACTATTTTTCTGGCTGGCACCCTGTGCATAGGGAATTCACCATTCCGGTTGTTCCAGGAACTGCCTCGATTAGGTGCATTGGGACCGGCATCTCCGCCTGGTGCTGGATCGCATTCCGCTGTCCACCCACCTATTACAAATATTTTTATGGCCATGGCCGCTACCTTCTTCAAGAGGATATATTTCTTTGATAAATTTTGCACAGGGAAATTAAGTGTCATGTCGGATGCTGTTCACACTAGGGCGTCCGATAGACAGCAGTAATTCCACTTACGTCCACTACACGCTCAGTGGCGTCGGCTAGATTTTATCCAGCTTGCTTGGGGTTAATCTAGCTGGTAATAAGGTTGGAGGCTGGGTCACGCCCACGGCCTTTAAATAGTCGCACTGGACTTTGGGCGTTGCCGATTATAGCTTGTGCTTTATGCCTAGTGGTTCCGGTCTGGAGTGGTGGTCTTGTTGTAGGAATATCGTATCTGGTGGTGTATTATCCTTTGTCATATTCCTCCTTCCTATTTGTATTTGTTTTGCCCTGTGCACATTATAGTGTATTACTGTGTGTCTGCGGCGTGGTGCGTTTTTCAGTTTTCCCTGTCTGTGCTTTCTGTGGGGATTGGTGTGTGGTCTCTTCACTGGGTGGCAGGTGGTGGTTTCAGCTTAGAGCTGAAACAGGAGTCAGGGTCAGGCCTGGCGGCCCAGACATGCACACCTTTAGTATAACTTCTGGGAAATGGACAGACAGGGTTTCCCTAGCCTGAGGGATATCGCAGGGGCCCGGGTAACCAACCTTAGTCTACCCAGTTCCCCCGTGACATTATAATCGGCCCAAAAGAAAAAAATATATATATATATTTTTTTTTGCATGTCATGGAGCTCATGACTTCCATAAACCGCCAGTTGAGGGCGCTGTTCTTACAGGTCACTGAATTGAAGGGGGCAGTTCAGCAACAGGGTCTTGTGGTATCTAATGTGCAAGCGGAAACTGCAGGTAGAGTTGCAGAGCCAAAAACCCTTTACCTGAGAAGTTTGCTGGGGAACGCAGTAAATTTGTTGTTTTCCGTGAAGCTTGCAAATTGTATTTTTGTATGTGCCCGCTTTCCTCAGGTAATGAGGCTCAGCGTGTGGGCTTGGTTTTGTCATTACTGAACGGAGACCCCCAAGCATGGGCGTTTTCATTACCTTCTGATTCAACTGCATTTAACTCAGTAGAGAGTTTTTTTTCTACTCTTGGACTCATATATGATGATCCTGACAGATTGGCTCTAGCAGAATCTAAACTATGCGCTCTCCGCCAGGGGGAGCGAATGGCAGAGCATTACTGTTCTGAATTTCGCTGCTGGGCGGTGGACACACAATGGAATGACCCGGCGCTGCGGAGTCAGTTTGTATGTGGGGTTTCGGGAAGGGTTAAACAAGCCCTTCTGATGTATGAGACTCCTGCTTCTCTAGAGTCTGCCATGAGTCTTGTTGTCCGCATTGATCGCCGTTTGCATCAGGGGGCGCTAGAGACGCCGCCTATGGGGGAGGTTGTAGGTGCACGTGAGGTTGCTGCAGGAGAGCCTACGGAGCCTATGCAAATTGCAGGGGTGTCGCGTCATCAAGCCCCCTTGCTCAGGAAGCAGGGACTCTGTTTTTGCTGTGGTAAAAAGGGGCATTATGTAAATGCTTGTCCTCTGTTTTCTAAAAGAAAACGCAACGGCGGAAAACTACTAAGCTCAGAGGGTGTGGAGGAGGCCAATCTGAGCTTATGCATATCCTCCATGGTTGTTATGGTTCTCAATGGCAAGAGAACATAGCCCAGCAAACATAAGAACTAGCTCTTGGAAGGATGGAAACTAAACTGACCATGAACTAAACCTGCCGCACAACTAACAGTAGCCGGGTAGCGTTTGCCTACGTTTTATCCCTAGACGCCCAGCGCCGGCCGGAGGACTAACTAATCCTGGCAGAGGAAAATATAGTCCTGGCTCACCTCTAGAGAAATTTCCCCGAAAGGCAGACAGAGGCCCCCACATATATTGGCGGTGATATTAGATGAAATAGACAAACGTAGTATGAAAATAGGTTTAGCAAAATTGAGGTCCGCTTACTAGATAGCAGGAAGACAGAAAGGGCACTTTCATGGTCAGCTGAAAACCCTATCAAAACACCATCCTGAAATTACTTTAAGACTCTAGTATTAACTCATAACATCAGAGTGGCAATTTCAGATCACAAGAGCTTTCCAGACACAGAAACGAAACTACAGCTGTGAACTGGAACAAAATGCAAAAACAAACAAGGACAAAAGTCCAACTTAGCTGGGAGTTGTATAGCAGCAGGAACATGCACAGAAAGGCTTCTGATTACAATGTTGACCGGCATGGAAGTGACCGAGGAGCAAGGCTAAATAGCGACTCCCACATCCTGATGGAAACAGGTGAACAGAGGGGATGATGCACACCAGTTCAATTCCACCAGTGGCCACCGGGGGAGCCCAAAATCCAATTTCACAACAGTACCCCCCCCTCAAGGAGGGGGCACCGAACCCTCACCAGAACCACCAGGGCGATCAGGATGAGCCCTATGAAAGGCACGGACCAGATCGGAGGCATGAACATCAGAGGCAGTCACCCAAGAATTATCCTCCTGACCGTATCCCTTCCATTTGACCAGATACTGGAGTTTCCGTCTGGAAACACGGGAGTCCAAGATTTTTTCCACAACGTACTCCAACTCGCCCTCAACCAACACCGGAGCAGGAGGCTCAACGGAAGGCACAACCGGTACCTCATACCTGCGCAATAATGACCGATGAAAAACATTATGAATAGAAAAAGATGCAGGGAGGTCCAAACGGAAGGACACAGGGTTAAGAATCTCCAATATCTTGTACGGGCCGATGAACCGAGGCTTAAACTTAGGAGAAGAAACCCTCATAGGGACAAAACGAGAAGACAACCACACCAAGTCCCCAACACAAAGCCGAGGACCAACCCGACGCCGGCGGTTGGCAAAAAGCTGAGTCTTCTCCTGGGACAACTTCAAATTGTCCACCACCTGCCCCCAAATCCGAT
Organism: Ranitomeya variabilis; assembly: GCF_051348905.1. NCBI lineage: Eukaryota > Metazoa > Chordata > Amphibia > Anura > Dendrobatidae > Ranitomeya > Ranitomeya variabilis. The sequence continues at coordinate 559,496,090 of NC_135234.1, forward strand.
GCAACCTCTCCACCACAGCATCCACTCCAGGACAATCCGAAGATTCCACCTGACCAGAAGAAAATCGAGGATGAAACCCCGAATTACAGAAAAAAGGAGACACCAAGGTGTCAGAGCTGGCCCGATTATTGAGGGCAAACTCCGCTAAAGGCAAAAAAGCCACCCAATCATCCTGATCTGCAGACACAAAACACCTCAAATATGTCTCCAAGGTCTGATTCGTCCGCTCGGTCTGGCCATTAGTCTGAGGATGGAAAGCAGACGAGAAAGACAAATCTATGCCCATCCTAGCACAGAATGCTCGCCAAAATCTAGACACGAATTGGGTTCCTCTGTCAGAAACGATATTCTCCGGAATACCATGCAAACGGACCACATTTTGAAAAAACAGAGGAACCAACTCGGAAGAAGAAGGCAACTTAGGCAGGGGAACCAAATGGACCATCTTAGAGAAACGGTCACACACCACCCAGATGACAGACATCTTCTGAGAAACAGGAAGATCCGAAATAAAATCCATCGAGATGTGCGTCCAGGGCCTCTTCGGGATAGGCAAGGGCAACAACAATCCACTAGCCCGAGAACAACAAGGCTTGGCCCGAGCACAAACGTCACAAGACTGCACGAAGCCTCGCACATCTCGAGACAGGGAAGGCCACCAGAAGGACCTTGCCACCAAATCCCTGGTACCAAAGATTCCAGGATGACCTGCCAACGCAGAAGAATGAACCTCAGAGATGACTTTACTGGTCCAATCATCAGGAACAAACAGTCTACCAGGTGGGCAACGATCAGGTCTATCCGCCTGAAACTCCTGCAAGGCCCGCCGCAGGTCTGGAGAAACGGCAGACAATATCACTCCATCCTTAAGGATACCTGTAGGTTCAGAATTACCAGGGGAGTCAGGCTCAAAACTCCTAGAAAGGGCATCCGCCTTAACATTCTTAGAACCCGGCAGGTAGGACACCACAAAATTAAACCGAGAGAAAAACAACGACCAGCGCGCCTGTCTAGGATTCAGGCGTCTGGCGGACTCAAGATAAATTAGATTTTTGTGGTCAGTCAATACCACCACCTGATGTCTAGCCCCCTCAAGCCAATGACGCCACTCCTCAAAAGCCCACTTCATGGCCAAAAGCTCCCGATTCCCAACATCATAATTCCGCTCGGCGGGCGAAAATTTACGCGAGAAAAAAGCACAAGGTCTCATCACGGAGCAATCGGAACTTCTCTGCGACAAAACCGCCCCAGCTCCGATTTCAGAAGCGTCGACCTCAACCTGAAAAGGAAGAGCAACATCAGGCTGACGCAACACAGGGGCGGAAGAAAAGCGGCGCTTAAGCTCCCGAAAGGCCTCCACAGCAGCAGGGGACCAATCAGCAACATCAGCACCCTTCTTAGTCAAATCAGTCAATGGTTTAACAACATCAGAAAAACCAGCAATAAATCGACGATAAAAGTTAGCAAAGCCCAAAAATTTCTGAAGACTCTTAAGAGAAGAGGGCTGCGTCCAATCACAAATAGCCTGAACCTTGACAGGATCCATCTCGATGGAAGAGGGGGAAAAAATATATCCCAAAAAGGAAATCTTTTGAACCCCAAAAACGCACTTAGAACCCTTCACACACAAGGAATTAGACCGCAAAACCTGAAAAACCCTCCTGACCTGCTGGACATGAGAGTCCCAGTCATCCGAAAAAATCAAAATATCATCCAGATACACAATCATAAATTTATCCAAATAATCACGGAAAATGTCATGCATAAAGGACTGAAAGACTGAAGGGGCATTTGAAAGACCAAAAGGCATCACCAAATACTCAAAGTGGCCCTCGGGCGTATTAAATGCGGTTTTCCACTCATCCCCCTGCTTAATTCGCACCAAATTATACGCCCCACGGAGATCTATCTTAGAGAACCACTTGGCCCCCTTTATGCGAGCAAACAAATCAGTCAGCAGTGGCAACGGATATTGATATTTAACCGTGATTTTATTCAAAAGCCGATAATCAATACACGGCCTCAAAGAGCCATCTTTCTTAGCCACAAAGAAAAAACCGGCTCCTAAGGGAGATGACGAAGGACGAATATGTCCCTTTTCCAAGGACTCCTTTATATATTCTCACATAGCAGCATGTTCAGGCACAGACAGATTAAATAAACGACCCTTAGGGTATTTACTACCCGGAATCAAATCTATGGCACAATCGCACTCCCGGTGCGGAGGTAATGAACCAAGCTTAGGTTCTTCAAAAACGTCACGATATTCAGTCAAGAATTCGGGAATCTCAGAGGGAATAGATGATGAAATGGAAACCACAGGTACGTCCCCATGCGTCCCCTTACATCCCCAGCTTAACACAGACATAGCTTTCCAGTCAAGGACTGGGTTATGAGATTGCAGCCATGGCAATCCAAGCACCAACACATCATGTAGGTTATACAGCACAAGAAAGCGAATAATCTCCTGGTGATCCGGATTAATCCGCATAGTTACTTGTGTCCAGTATTGTGGTTTATTGCTAGCCAATGGGGTGGAGTCAATCCCCTTCAGGGGTATAGGAGTTTCAAGAGGCTCCAAATCATACCCACAGCGTTTGGCAAAGGACCAATCCATAAGACTCAAAGCGGCGCCAGAGTCGACATAGGCATCCGCGGTAATAGATGATAAAGAACAAATCAGGGTCACAGATAGAATAAACTTAGACTGTAAAGTGCCAATTGAAACAGACTTATCAAGCTTCTTAGTACGCTTAGAGCATGCTGATATAACATGAGTTGAATCACCGCAATAGAAGCACAACCCATTTTTTCGTCTAAAATTCTGCCGTTCACTTCTGGACAGAATTCTATCACATTGCATATTCTCTGGCGTCTTCTCAGTAGACACCGCCAAATGGTGCACAGGTTTGCGCTCCCGCAGACGCCTATCGATCTGGATAGCCATTGTCATGGACTCATTCAGACCCGCAGGCACAGGGAACCCCACCATAACATCCTTAATGGCATCAGAGAGACCCTCTCTGAAATTCGCCGCCAGGGCGCACTCATTTCACTGAGTAAGCACAGCCCATTTACGGAATTTCTGGCAGTATATTTCCGCTTCGTCTTGCCCCTGAGATAGGGACATCAAGGCCTTTTCCGCCTGAAGCTCTAACTGAGGTTCCTCATAAAGCAACCCCAATGCCAGAAAAAACGCATCCACATTGAGCAACGCAGGATCCCCTGGAGCCAATGCAAAAGCCCAATCCTGAGGGTCGCCCCGGAGCAAGGAAATCACAATCCTGACCTGCTGAGCAGGATCTCCAGCAGAGCGAGATTTCAGGGACAAAAACAACTTGCAATTATTTTTGAAATTTTGAAAGCAAGATCTATTCCCCGAGAAAAATTCAGGCAAAGGAATTCTAGGTTCAGATATAGGAACATGAACAACAAAATTTTGTAAATTTTGAACTTTCGTGGTGAGATTATTCAAACCTGCAGCTAAACTCTGAATATCCATTTTAAACAGGTGAACACAGAGCCATTCCAGGATTAGAAGGAGAGAGAGAGAGAGAAAGGCTGCAATATAGGCAGACTTGCAAGAGATTCAATTACAAGCACACTCAGAACTGAAGGGAAAAAAAAATAAAAAAAAATTTAACCCTTTTTTGGCCGGTCAAACTGTTATGGTTCTCAATGGCAAGAGAACATAGCCCAGCAAACATAAGAACTAGCTCTTGGAAGGATGGAAACTAAACTGACCATGAACTAAACCTGCCGCACAACTAACAGTAGCCGGGTAGCGTTTGCCTACGTTACTGTTATGGTTCTCAATGGCAAGAGAACATAGCCCAGCAAACATAAGAACTAGCTCTTGGAAGGATGGAAACTAAACTGACCATGAACTAAACCTGCCGCACAACTAACAGTAGCCGGGTAGCGTTTGCCTACGTTTTATCCCTAGACGCCCAGCGCCGGCCGGAGGACTAACTAATCCTGGCAGAGGAAAATATAGTCCTGGCTCACCTCTAGAGAAATTTCCCCGAAAGGCAGACAGAGGCCCCCACATATATTGGCGGTGATATTAGATGAAATAGACAAACGTAGTATGAAAATAGGTTTAGCAAAATTGAGGTCCGCTTACTAGATAGCAGGAAGACAGAAAGGGCACTTTCATGGTCAGCTGAAAACCCTATCAAAACACCATCCTGAAATTACTTTAAGACTCTAGTATTAACTCATAACATCAGAGTGGCAATTTCAGATCACAAGAGCTTTCCAGACACAGAAACGAAACTACAGCTGTGAACTGGAACAAAATGCAAAAACAAACAAGGACAAAAGTCCAACTTAGCTGGGAGTTGTCTAGCAGCAGGAACATGCACAGAAAGGCTTCTGATTACAATGTTGACCGGCATGGAAGTGACCGAGGAGCAAGGCTAAATAGCGACTCCCACATCCTGATGGAAACAGGTGAACAGAGGGGATGATGCACACCAGTTCAATTCCACCAGTGGCCACCGGGGGAGCCCAAAATCCAATTTCACAACACATGGTGGTCTCTCAATGTCTGCTTCCTGCCAGAGTTATGGCCGCTGGCAGAGAGCTGCCAATCACTGTTTTTGTGGATAGTGGTTCGGCCACTAATCTCATTGATGAGGAGTTTGCGCTCACGGCCGGGTTCACGGTCGAAAAATTGCCTCATCTTATCCGGGTCGTCACCATCAATGCTACCCCTCTCCCACAGGGGGAGATTACTGAGTTTGTGGCTGAGGTTAAACTCCACATTGGGGTCCTACATTCTGAGCAGGTTACATGTAGGGTGCTCAGTAATCTTCCTGCACAAATGGTTCTGGGTTTTCCATGGTTATCTATGCACAACCCGGTTATTGACTGGAAAACTCAGGACATAATTCAGTGGAGCGGATTTTGCCAGGAGAATTGCCTGGCCACATGTGTGTCCACTGTGACTCCAAACATTCCTGAGTCACTGCTGGATTTCGTGGATGTGTTCTCAGAGAAGGGTTGCTCAGAATTGCGACCACATCACCCCTATGACTGTACTATTAGGTTTAAACCAGGGGCTAAATTGCCGAAAGCAAGGATGTTCAACATCTCTGGTCCTGAGAGGCAAGCTTTAAAAGATTACATTGCTGAGAGTCTGAGCAAAGGGCACATCAGGCCATCGTCCTCGCCGGTGGCAGCGGGGTTCTGCTTCATTAAAAAGAAAGATGGCGGACTATGCCCGTGTCTGGATTTCAGGGAGTTAAATCAGATTACGGTTCGTGATCCATACCCTATGCCACTGATACCTGATTTGTTCAACCAGGTGGCAGGTGCTAAGTGGTTTTCCAAGCTTGACCTCAGGGGGGCTTACAACCTCATAAGAGTCCGTCAAGGTGATGAGTGGAAGATGGCTTTTAATACTCCTGAGGGTCATTTTGAAAATTTGGTGATGCCATTTGGGTTGACAAACGTGCCTGCAGTTTTTCAACATTTCATAAATGATGTATTCTCGCATGTTCTGGGAAAATTCGTTATTGTGTACCTAGATGACATTCTCATTTATTCATGCGACCGTGATACTCATTTAGAGCATGTGAGGCAGGTGTTACAGCTTCTCAGGGAAAATAAGCTCTATGCAAAACTTGAGAAATGTGTATTTTCGGTTCAGGAGTTGCCTTTCTTGGGTTATTGTCAGGACTCTGAACATTTTTTACCTTTTGTGCATTACTGCCCTTTTCCAACATGGTGTCTTTGGTCTCATGTGCACTTGTCTTCCTGCTATAAAACTCCACCCCAGCCTTCAGTCTGTGCTAGATTATTCTGCTTTGCATCCAGCTCCTGATTACTCCCTGGCCTTGCACCTGCACCTGCTCCTGTGAACCTGTGTTGGAGATCCTGCCACTCTGCTCTGAGTTCCTGCTGCATACACCAGTGTTCAGTAATCCTCCTTCATCTGCTGCTTGTGTTACTTCCATCTGCATTGGCTGGACATGTAAGCTGTTTCTGCTCTGCAAAACCTGAGACTATTAACCAGGCCTCCCTGGCTAAGATATGATTTGAACTGCCTAATAGCATATCTATCTGTGTCTGGACTAAGTCAAGGATCTATTTGTGTCAAGTTTCCTCAAGTATAACTGTGCTTCATAGACTTTCTGTTTGTTTGCATCTACCTCTGAAGTTTCCTATTGACTGCTAAGCTGCATTTATTATTTGCACCAAGTGTTGTGGACTTGAGTTTCTCTCTGCACCTGCTTGAATCACCGTGGAATAATGTAAACTTTACCACTTATAAAACTGTGTCCTGTTGTCTTGTTCCATGCAAAGAGTCTCCTGAATTATCCCCTATAATTATTACAGGATAATCTAGCCATAAAAAAAAGGAGACTGCTGCAACAATGACTGCAGAGAGCAGATTAGAGCAGGTGTTTTTCATAATTAGATCACTGCAGAAAGATGTGAAAGGTCTGCAAAAGAAGTTTGGAAGCTTTGAACACAATCAACAAGTGTTTGGACAAACTTTGCAGGACTTAAGCAATCGCATGGCAGCCCAGGAAAACAAACTTGCTGGCATAGAGTCCCAGTATGGACGGGCTTTTCAGGACATAAGCACGCAAATAGCTGCACAAGTGACTTTACCCTCTAGGCAACCGCCACTAGCTAGCCCACCTAAGTTGCCCCCATTCAGATTTAATGGTGATCGCGACAAATTTCGTGGCTTTGTGAATCAATGTATGCTATTTTTTGATGTGCATGCTGACCGTTTTCCTACTGATAGATCCAAAGTATTGTGTGTAATAATGCTACTGACCTCACGAGCGCTCGCCTGGGCGAATCCGATGATTGAGTCTCGTAACCCACGGCTAAATGACTTGGATGATTTCTTGGCCATTATGGCATTAATGTTTGATGACCCTAATCGCTGTGCAACCACTGAATCTGCTTTGTTGTCTTTACGCCAGGCTAAACTTTCTGTTATTGAGTATGCTACTGAATTCAGGAGATTGGAGGTAGATACCAATTGGGACAGTTAAGCACAATTGCCTATTTTTAAAAGGGGTCTGTCTAGTATTATAAAAGATGAACTAGCTCGCTCAGAGTTACCACAAGAACTAGAGACATTTATACAGCATTGCGTGTGCATAGACATTTGCCTTACTGAGCGTAGGCAGGAGACATTTGCTGCATATAACCATATTTCTAACTTTTCCCTTCCTTCCAAAGAGCCTGCAGGTAAAACATCTTGGGAAGTGGAGGAGGTGCCCATGCAAATTGATTCCGTTCAGAGACGCAAGATCAATGAGCGCCGGGAGCATGGCCTTCGTGAAAGTCTATGTTTCTACTGCGGCCAGTCTGACCACTTCTTGATCAATTGTCCTAAGTGTCCTAGACGGCCTAACAAGGTGCTAGCAGCAATAGGGGAGTATGACAACTGCAATGATGAATCTGACATCTCTGAATGTAGCCTGCCTTTAAACGCTGTATTCCATTCACTTTCTATGACTTCACCCCCCAAGGAGCTGAAGGAAAATAACTCTCACTGTTCTCTCCCTATTAAGATCCTGTGTTCAGGAAAGTGGATTTCCAGTTCAGCTATGATTGATTCTGGTGCAGGTGGCAATTTCATGGATATCGCATTTGCCAAGGAACATGGTATTCAAATTCAGCAAAGAGCCTCTCCAATTACCATGGAAACAGTGGACGGGTCACCTTTAATCTCTGGGCCTGTGGATCAGGAGACAGTACCCCTTGAAATTTTGTTGGCGCCTAATCATCAGGAGCAACTTTCTTTCTTGCTAATTTCTTCTCCTCATTTTCCTGTGATTTTAGGCATTCCTTGGTTGCGTTCTCAGAACCCAATTATCAACTAGGAGACAAAGGAGATTATCTTTCCAACAAGGAGCAACTCAGCGTTAACAGAAGCTGTCCCTGAGTCCACGGCTACGGAACCACATGTACAGGTATCTTCTTTACCTCCAGCATATAAAGAGTTCTCTGACCTCTGTGACAAGAAGAATGCAGATCAACTTCCTCCACACAGGCATTATGACTGTTCCATTGAGTTGCTTCCTGGGGCAGATATTCCTTTTGGTCACGTATACCCTTTGGCGGCACCTGAGCTTTAAGCCTTAAAGGAGTATATTGATGAAAATCTGGCCAAAGGCTTCATACGTCCTTCTTCCTCACCAGCAGGGGCACCCATTTTTTTGTAAAGAAGAAGGATGGGACCCTGAGACCCTGTGTTGACTATCGGGAACTCAATAAGGTAACCGTACGAAACCGTTACCCTTTGCCTCTGATTCCCGAATTACTGGAAAGAGTCCGCCATGCTAAGGTGTTCTCTAAGCTGGATCTTCGTGGGGCTTATAATTTGGTGCGTATTCGTACAGGGGATGAGTGGAAGACAGCATTCAGATGCCGGTATGGACACTTTGAATCTCTTGTGATGCCCTTCGGGCTTTGTAACGCCTGTTGTGAGCTCTGTGTTCAGGCTCCCTCTTGTGGTCACTGGTGGTATGGTGTGACTTTTGCTTTGGGCTCCCCCTGGTGGCTTTGCCTGTTATCCTGCTGGTCTCTGGCTATCAGCTGGTTCGTTATCCTCTGGGAGGTTCCTATATAGCTCTGTTTTACTTCCACTTGTTGCCGGCTGTCGATGTAATCAGTGCTACTCAGATTCCTTCTGACTACCTTGCTCCCAGTCCATCCAGGATAAGCTAAGTTTTGTTTGCTCATTTTTTGATCAGCAGTGTTTATCATGTTTTCTGTTCCAGCTTGCTAAAATGTAATTCCCTCGCTTGCTGGTTGCTCTAGTGGGCTGAGTTTCTCCCCACACACCGTTAGTTGGTGTGTGGGTTCTTGAAATCTCAGGATGGATATTTTGCAAGGGTTTTTTATTGATCGCATAGACCCCTGCTCTATTTTCTGCTTTCTAGTACTAGTGGGCCTCTTTTGCTGAATCTGATTTCATCCCTATGTATGTGCCTTCTTCTTACTTCACCGTTAATATTTGTTGGGGGCTTCTATATCTTTGGGGATTATTTCTCTGGAGGCAAGCGAGGTCTTTCTTTCTCTTTAGGGGTAGCTAGTTCCTCAGGCTGGCTCGAGACGTCTAGGAATTTTTTAGGCACGTTCACCGGCTACCTCTAGTTGTCTTGGATAGGTTCAGATTTGCGATCAGTCCAGTTACCATCTCCCTAGAGCTCGTCCTTAGTTTAATCACTTGCTGATCTATTTGTGATCCTCAGCCACCAGGGATCATAACAAACGCCCCTGCAGCATTTCAACACCTTGTTAATGACATCTTCAGAGATTTGTTGGACCAGTTTGTGGTGATCTATTTGGACGATATACTAATCTTTTCTGACTCTCTACAGGAACATGAAGAACATATCAAAACTGTTTTAAGACGTCTGAATGAGAACCAACTGTATATCAAGCCGGAGAAATGCGAGTTCCATCATTCTGAGATACAGTTCTTGGGTTATATCATCTCTCCCCAGGGGCTGAACATGGAATCTGGTGAGATTCAGGCTATCCTTGACTGGCCGGCACCCAAGAACATTAAGGAGGTCCAACGTTTTAATGGTTTTGCAAATTTCTACAGACGCTTCATTCAAAATGTTTCTGATATTGTCTGTCCCATTACTTCCTTGACAAAAAAGGAAAAGGCCTTTAAGTGGTCATCACAGGCTTAAGAAGCTTTTGATCGGCTGAAGATCTGTTTCACATCAGCACCGCTGTTGATATACCCAGATCCATCACATCCTTTCATTGTGGAGGTGGACGCTTCTGATAATGCTTTGGGGGCTATTCTCTCCCAAAGAACTGGAGAGAAGGGTCTGCTACATCCTTGTGCTTTTTTTTCCCATAGACTAACCTCAACAGAGAAGAATTACGAAGTGGGAGACAAGGAATTGCTGGCTATTATTGCGGCTTTCAAAGAATGGAGGCATCATCTGCAAGGAGCTGCACAACAAATCATAGTGCTAACTGACCATCGCAATCTAGAGTTCCTTAGATCCGCTAGATGTCTTTCTCCTCATCAGGCTCGTTGGAACTTATTCTTAAATCAATTTAACTTTGTTATCTCGTACTGTCCAGGTTCTCGTAATGGGAAGGCTGATGCTTTATCCCGAATCCATGCTGCGGATTCCGTACCTGGAGCCCCGTCCAAGACCATTCTATCTGATGCCAATTTCATCGAAGTTATCCATGATCAGGACTTGTGGAAGGAGTGCAGGGAGGCCTATGAAGGTGATGTATTTCTGGCCAACCCACCTGTGGATATTAATCTTGTCTTTAAGGGTGGCATGTGGTTCAGAGATCGACGTATCTACGTCCCGGAGGTTGTCCGTCTGCAGATCCTCAAGTTGGTACATGACTCCAAGTTGGCTGGTCACAGGGGGGTACAGAAGACACAAGAGTTCCTGAGCCAATTCTTCTGGTGGCCAACTTGCCTGAAGGATACCAAGGACTATGTTCTCTCTTGCAAGGTATGTGCCCATTACAAGACTTCTCATATGGCACCTACAGGTCTTCTACAAGCATTACCTGTTCCATCCCGCCCTTGGGAGTCTATATCAATGGACTTTATTGTGGAGCTGCCTACATCGGGGGGCATGAATACAATCATGGTGGTAGTTGATCGCCTGACTAAAGCTGCTCATTTTGTTCCGTTCACCGGCCTCCCCTCTGCTAAAGATACAGTGAACTTGGTTAAACAGAATGTCTTTCGGTTGCATGGGGTGCCGGATGAGATCATCTCTGACCATGGAGTACAGTTCACTTCAAGATTCTGGAGGGGGTTTTGCTCTGCACTCAATATCAATGTCTGTCTCTCTTCCGCTTACCATCCCCAGACAAATGGTCAGACTGAGCGTACCAACCAGACGCTGGAACAATATCTAAGATGCTATGTCAGCCATCTCCAGGATGATTGGTTGGAGTTGTTGCCGTTAGCCGAATTTTCATATAATAATTCTCAGAGCGCCTCTACTAAATTTACACCTTTCTTTGCCAATCTGTGTTATCATCCGTGTATTTTACCTAGGTCTCCAATTAATTCTCCGGTTCCAGCAGTGGAGGAAAGGCTGACTGCGATGAGACAAAATCTGGAGGTTCTGAAGGAATCCCTGACCACGGCTCAAGAACGTTATAAGAGATCGGCTGATAGATTCCGTAAACTTACACCCATGTTCAAGGTAGGAGATTCCATGTGGTTAGCAACTAAGAATCTGAAGTTAATTGTTCCTTCACAAAAACTTGGGCAGAAATTAATTGGCCCTTTCAAGATCAACGGTATTGTGAGCTCTGTGGCCTGCCGGCTGAAGCTACCTAGGACAATGAAGGTACACCCAGTTTTTCATGTATCTTTACTAAAGCCTGTATCTCCTAATACCTTCCATGGACGTGTTGTGCCACCTCCGCAGCCTGTGGTGATTGATGGGCAAGAACAATTCGTGGTGGAGGAAATTATTGATTCCAGGATTCGCAGGAATCGGCTCCAATATCTGATAAGATGGCAGGGATATCCCCCTGAGGAAGACTCTTGGGAACCTGTGGAAAACATCAATGCCCAACAGAAGATTTCTTGTTTTCATCAGAGATTCCCTGAGAAACCAGGTCCAGGATCATCCTGAGGCCGCTTCTAAGGAGGGAGTAATGTCAGGACTCTGAACATTTTTTACCTTTTGTGCATTACTGCCCTTTTCCAACATGGTGTCTTTGGTCTCATGTGCACTTGTCTTCCTGCTATAAAACTCCACCCCAGCCTTCAGTCTGTGCTAGATTATTCTGCTTTGCATCCAGCTCCTGATTACTCCCTGGTCTTGCACCTGCACCTGCTCCTGTGAACCTGTGTTGGAGATCCTGCCACTCTGCTCTGAGTTCCTGCTGCATACACCAGTGTTCAGTAATCCTCCTTCATCTGCTGCTCGTGTTACTTCCATCTGCATTGGCTGGACATGTAAGCTGATTCTGCTCTGCAAAACCTGAGACTATTAACCAGGCCTCCCTGGTTGAGCTAAGATATGATTTGAGCTGCCTAATAGCATATCTATCTGTGTCTGGACTAAGTCAAGGATCTATTCGTGTCAAGTTTCCTCAAATATAACTGTGCTTCATAGACTTTCTGTTTGTTTGCATCTACCTCTGAAGTTTCCTATTGACTGCTAAGCTGCGTTTATTATTTGCACCAAGTGTTGTGGACTTGAGTTTCTCTCTGCACCTGCTTGAATCACCGTGTGATAATATAAACTTTACCACTTATAAAACTGTGTCCTGTTGTCTTGTTCCATGCAAAGAGTCTCCTGAATTATCCCCTATAATTATTACAGTTATATTGTGTCTGCTTCAGGGTTTAAAATGGACTCCGCTAAGGTGCAAGCCGTGCTGCATTGGGAACGGCCTGATAACCTAAAAGCACTCCAGCGGTTCCTTGGGTTTTCCAACTATCATAGAAAGTTTCTCAATGATTTTTCTACCATTGCTAAACCGCTTACTTACATGACGAAAAAGGGTACCAATTTCTCTGCCTGGCCTGAGGCTGCTGTGCGCGCATTTGAATTTCTGAAGAACAGTTTTGCTTCGGCCCCCATTCTGGTGCAACCGGACATATCAAAACCATTTACCGTGGAAGTCGATGCGTCTGAGGTTGCAGTGGGGGCTGTGCTCTCGCAAGGCTCATCTTGGGCGAGTTGCGTCCTTGCGCCTACTTTTCCAAGAAGCTGTCGTCTGCCGAACGTAATTACGATATCGGCAACAGGGAGTTGTTGGCTATAAAGTTGGCTTTTGAGGAATGGTGACACTTTTTGGAGGCGTCGGTCCATCAGGTTAGTTACAGTTATCACCGACCATAAAAATCTGCTGTATTTGGAGTCAGCCAAGCATCTGTCCCCCAGGCAGGCTCGCTGGGCATTGTTTTTCATGCGGTTCAACTTTTTTGTTATGTACCGACCTGGGTCTAAGAACACTAAGGCGGATGCTTTGTCCAGGTGTTTTCCGGGGGGAGAACCTCGGGAAGATCCAGTACCCTTCCTCCAAAAGGGTGTAGTGGTCTCGGCTCTCATGACCGAGGTTGAGGCTGAGATTGCCGAGGCTCAGGAGGAGGTACCACCAGAGCTTCCCATTAACAAATCATTTGTACCGCTCCTTCTTCGCCTAAAGGTGTTGGGTGAGCATCATGATGCTGTCTTGGCTGGCCATCCAGGGGTTAGGGGTACCTTGGAGTTGGTGTCACGTCAGTTTTGGTGGCCCAAAATCCAACTGGACGTGGTCTAGTACGTATCAGCATGTACCACATGCGCTAAGGCTAAGACGTCCCGCTCTCATCCTGCTGGCACACTACATCCTCTCGGCGTACCCAGTAGGCCATGGACGGAGATTTCCATGGATTTTATCACAGATTTGCCCTCCTCTGCTGGAAGCACAGTCATTCTGGTGGTTGTTGATCTGTTCTCAAAGATGTCACACTTTGTGTCTTTGCCTTCATTGCCTAATGCTAAGACTCTGGCTCAGGTTTTTGTGCTGGAGGTGGTCAGACTTCACGGGGTCCCATCTGACATCATATCTGATAGGGTTACTCAGTTTGTGGCAACATTTTGGAAAGCTTTTTGCTCACGGCAGGGGATCAAGTTGTCGCATTCTTCTGCGTTTCATCCTCAGTCAAATGGTCAGACCGAGCGTATGAACCAGAGTTTGGAGCAGTACTTACGCTGTTTTGTTTCTGACAATCAGGAGGAGTGGTCGACGTTCCTTCCTTTGGCTGAGTTTGCTATAAATAATCACCGTCAGGAATCGTCTGGGGAGTCCCCGTTCTTTTGTTTACGGGCTCCATCCTCAGTTTTGTACTCTGCGTCAGGGGGGCTCTACTGGCATCCTGGAGGAGGACCAGTTAGGAGCACAACTGTCATCCGTTTGGAGGAGAGTGAAACAGCGCTTGCTAAGCATAGGTGCAAGGTACAAATGAGTGGCTGACAGGTCCGGACCTGAGTGTGGGTGACTGGGTGTGGTTGTCCACAAAAAACATAAAACTCAAGATTCCATCCTTGAAATTGGGTCCAAGGTTTATTGGTCCATTTAGGGTTGCCGCCATCATTAACCTGGTAGCCTACCGTTTGGCGCTCCCTATGGTATATAAAATACACGTGTTGCACAGATCTTTATTAAAAAAGGTGGTGGGTTCTGTGGACACGGCGCCTATGCCACCTCCAGTCTTGGTGGATGGCAATTTGGAGTTTGAAGTCTTCAAGGTGGTTGACTCTCGTGTAGTGCGCTGCACATTACAGTACCTGGTACACTGGCGCGGTTATGGGCCGGAAGAGAGGTCCTGGGTACCAGCCTCGGACATAGATGCGGACCGGCTGGTCAGTATGTTTCACCGCCGCCATCCGGACATGACGGGTCCTATAAGTTGTGAGGGCCCTGGGGTCCCTCATAGAAGGCGGGGTACTGTCATGTCAGACGCTATTCACACTAGGGCGTCCTATAGACAGCAGTAATTCCACTTACGTCCACTACACTCTCAGTGGCGTCGGCTAGATTTTATCCAGCTTTCTCGGGGTTAATCTAGCTGGTAATCAGGTTGGAGTCTGGGTCACGCCCACGGCCTTTAAATAGTCACGCTGGACTTTGGGCGTCGCCGATTATAGCTTGTGCTTTATGCCTAGTGGTTCCGGTCTGGAGTGGTGGTCTTGTTGTAGGAATATCATATCTGGTGGTGTATTATCCTTTGTCATATTTCCTCCTTCCTATTTGTATTTGTTTTGCCCTGTGCACATTATAGTGTATTCCTGTGTGTCTGCGGCGTGGTGCGTTTTTCAATTTTCCCTGTCTGTGCTTTCTGTGGGGATTAGTGTGTGGTCTCTTCACTGGTTGGCGGGTGGTGGTTTCAGCTTAGGGCTGAAACAGGAGTCAGGGTCAGGCCTGGCGGCCCAGACATGCACACCTTTAGTGTAACTTCTGGGAAAGGGACAGACAGGGTTTCCCTAGCCTGAGGGATATTGCTGGGGCCCGGGTAACCAACCTTAGTCTACCCAGTTCCCCCGTGACATTAAGACACGCACCATGCAGGAATAATGGTTTACTTTGCTGAAACGTAAACCAGTCACAATGTTAATTTTCATGACATATTGTACTTCATGATAGGGGTTAAATTTATTCTATATGACTTGCATTTATTTGTGAAAAAACAGAAATTTGACAATTTTCAAAATGTAATTCTTATGCCCTTCAATCAGAGAGTTATGTCACACAAAATAGTTAATAAATAACATTCCCCACATGTCTTCTTTACTTCAATACAATTTTGGAAACACATTTTTTGTTAGGAAGTTAGAAAGGTTAAAAGTTGACCATATATTTCTAATTTTTCCACCAAAATTTAGATAATCATTTTTTTTAGGGTCCGCATTAGCCAGCATAAGTACATGTGGGGGTTGGCTGGTTACTAGGGAATCCCCACATGTAATCAAGCTGGCTAAGAGATGTGAATCATTCAGCTGAGGTGAGGAAAACTAAATCTCCAAGCACTAAAAAATACTCGGGAAATCTCAAGTACCGAATATATTCGCTCATGACTAGTCCACATCAAATTTTAAGTAACTTTGAGGGGTCTATATGACAAAAAGTACCCAAAAGTGATACCATTCTAAAAACTGCACCCATCAAAATTATCAAAACCACTTTCAAGAAGTTTATTAACCCTTCAGGTGCTTCATATAAACTGAAGCAATTTATAAGAAAAAAATGAACATTTAATGTTTTCACAAAAAATTACTTTAGACCCAAACTTTTTTACTTTCACAAGGGTATCAGGAGAAAAAAGAAACTCCAAAATTTGTTGTGCAATTTCTGCTCAATATACCAATACCTTATTTGTGAGGGGAATCTACTGTTTGGGTGCGCAGTAGGGCATGAAAGGGAAGGAGCGCCATTTGACTATTTGAGTGTAAAATTTGTTGGAATAATTAGTGAATCCCATGTCACGTTTGGAGAGCCCCTGATGTGCCTAAACAGTGTAAACCCCTCTTAAATTACCCAAATTTGGAAATCAGCCCCTTCAAGGATTTTTTCCAGGGGCATAGGGAGCATTTTGAACCCACAGTACGACACATAATTTGATAACATTAGGTCGTCATATTGAATATGTCATCATTAGTGTTGAGCGCAAGTCCGCACTACTCCAATTTGAATCATGGGCTTGGGAATGCACCGAATATCGTGCATGCTTGAGTGACATGTTCGAGTCCCTGCCTGCATGTTTTGCGGCTGTTAGACACTGCAAAAAATCATGCAGGGGTCCGCCATCCTCCATGTATGCCAGAGCACTCGATGCAAACTTGAGAATCGAGTACTCGCACTAATCAATTGCCGTCATATCGCCATATTTTTATTTTTTTAAAAATCCCAGCCCTAACCCTAGCACACCCCTAACCCTAACACAATACTAACCCTAACACAACCCTAACTCAGCCCTAACCCCAAAACTAACCTTAACCCTAACCCTAATGCTAACCTCAACCCTAACCCTAATCTCAACTGCAAAGAATGGAAAAAAATCATTTTAATCTAAGGAGATTTATTCAATATTTTTTTATATTTTGATCACTGTAATAACGTCTATCACAGAGATCAAAAGGAACCAATAGGAAAAATTTCCTATTGTTGCCTGGTATCGGCAGGCAGATCTTGGCAGGCGCACCGCACATGTGCCCTCCATTTTCTTTCCAGGAAGATGACATTGGGTCAGAGAATGGATCAGGTGGATCCCGGGATGGCTGTGGGGATTGGGGGCACATAATTTCTCTCTCTTTTGACATATACTGTATATCATGTAAGAAGAAAAAGAAATTATTTAAACAACCAGCACACTTTTTCTTTTTTTGTGATTGCCATTATTCTTTCATTAACAATGATCATGTGATTGGACACAGGAAAATCCAGCACTGATCATGTTCTACTGGGTTTCATTTACCCCCTGTAACACAGACTCGCAAGATTTTCTGACTCTGGGTGATGCTACAGCCTTATTCCTGATCGTCATTTTAAAATGGCTATGGGGGAATAAGTACCTTTAGTGGCTGCCATTTTAATGCATATTGCGGTTGCTAAAGGGCTTAAAGGGAACCTGTCATCCCCCTCAGGTGTTTGTAACTAAAAGAGCCACCTTGTGCAGCACAAATGCTGCATTCTGACAAGGTGGCTCTTTTAGTTATGATGCCTGCACACGCTGAAATAAACACTTATAAAAAGTGCCCCTTTATACCCTGAAACCATCCTGGAGGCGGGACTCTCCATCCTAATCAGACGCAGCACAGCCGTCACTCCGGGCCTGTGCGCACCGGGCGCCGCCTCCTCTTGCAGCATTATCGTCCCTGGCGCCTGCGCATTAAGTTTTTTTTTTTGGGCATGCGCAGTTGTGCTGCTCTTTGTACTTACAGCGCAGGACGATAATGCAGTAAGAGGAGGCGGCACCCGGCGCGCACAGGCCCGGACGGTTTCAGGGTATGCGGGGGCACATTTTATAAGTGTTTATTTCAGCGTGTGCAGGCATCATAACTAAAAGAGCCACTTTGTCAGAATGCAGCATTTGTGCTGCACAAGATGGCTCTTTCAGTTGCAAACACCTGAGGGGGTGACAGGTTCCCTTTAAGACACAGTTGCAAGCTCTTTCTCTCTTTCCTCTCTTCCCTTACTCAGTGTCTCATTGTAATATTTTGCTTTAAAAATATCACTGAACTATTGTTTGTGAATCTTTACTTTTTTCATTTTTGTTTACCTTATACAAATTGTATACAAGAATAAAAATACAAATCATCACTATTTCCTCTAAAGTATTATGAAAAACAACATGACAAACATGCACAATAGTAAAATATGACATACCAATATCGTACATTTGCATATATAGATTTAAAGGTAATTTGTCACCAGGTTTCGGCTATCTAACCTAATTTAAGAGAAGCATCATGTAGTGGCAGAGACCTTTATGTCGATCTGAAGATATGATGATAACCAGATCGGTGGCAGTAAAGAGCGGAGGGGTCGGCAAGGTGATTGATGAGGTTAGCATGACAATTTTAACATTTTTTTGCATATTACATTTATTAATCTCTGCTGTGTCAATAGATACCAGTTGTTAGGTGTCGAGTTCCAGCCGCTGCACAGGGGGAATCTCGAACCACCTCTGCCGCGGTCCCCCATTCTTCTCCAGCCACAGTGGAGTCTGCTTAGCAGAGATGTCGGTCCCAGCATCTGGCTAGGGCAGATACTCTGCACTTGGTTACTACTGTTCTTCCAGGTTCAGCCATTGTAGCCAGTACTGGTCAGCGGTGAGCAGACATCTCTGGGACTGCTTTTCCTTTTTTGAGCATGCCCAAGGGAGGACCTCTCATTGGAGGTCGGTGGTCACATGCTCAGGTCCTGTAGCAGCTCCCATTGGTCCTTTAGGAAGGTCCTGAAGATGCTGCAGCTATAAAAGGTTTGCATGGCCGCATGGCCATGCGGTAGTGTCATTTGTGTTTTGTGCTTGTCGCCAGTAATACTCTGCCACTCAGGCTACACGTGGAGATTGTCCATTAGCCATGGGAAATTACATAGGCAGGCAGCTAGCATCAGTGGGGGCAATTAGTTGCTTGACTTAGCATCTGATTCCTTCATGTGTGCAGTTAGCACAGAAGAGTTCCAGAGCAAGCACAACCCTAGTTAGTGTTTTAGTTCCACTAATTATTTCACGACTCTGGGAAGTAACAGGGTTCATGCTGATACTGACCGAGTGATGGAACACGAGTCTAATCTGACATTGTACCGCCATATAGGGCTGCCATTTTTCTAGCAGCAGGCTTCTCTCCTGCACGGTGGACCCCGGGCTGCGAACGCACCTATAACAACTCATATATTTACTCGGTGCATTCCACCAGCCGTAACACCAGTCATTAAAAAGAATATTTTATTCTGTGAAAAAAACATGCAAACAGGTGATTTTAAAAGTTGCTTGATCCGAACATTTCTAATTCTCTGTGTTAACCTCCTCTGATCTGTACGACAATGGGGCACCATTATTATGGCTACCAATTCTGTTGTTCATTGGCAAATGGCAATTGAACTGCATGATGCTGGTTGTTTGTTAAGAAACTTGCACAACAGTAGACCCATTGATGTCATTTTGTAGGTCTTTGACAATGTTCCTCCTAGCTTAAAGGAGCAGATCCTTTTGCTCAGTTGATGACTTTCAATGGTTTTGTCGGTCTCTCTTCACGTGTCAGCATTTGTCTTGGTATCAGCTTCCTGGTCTTGAGACCGTACTGGGAGACACATGAAACCTTCTTGCACCAGTACTTATGAATGTGCTGTGCTGGAGGGTCTGTACTATTTGTTCAATCTACAGTGGCTGCAGGTGATACCTGGTGATGCTATCAGTAGAGACGAGGATACTAGAAAAACACAAAATTAGAGAAGATTTAGGAAATAGTGAGTGTCAGAGCTACCACCTGCAAAACCAGCCCCTTTTTTGGAATTGTCTTGCTCATATCTCTCCAGTGCATCAGTTGTCACTTTCATTTGCACCAAAACTGGTAAAATTGATTAAGAATCTCTTATGATTCCTAACTAAATGAAATGACAACCATGACGTCTGTTTGCTACATGTTTTTGAGCAGGGTAGTATTTCATTCTTGCCATGAGTAAAATATTATACTGCTAAAACTTTATTCTATAGAAGACTATAAAAATAAATCTGAATTCAATATTTAAATATCTACAAATAATTTACATTCAACATTTCTTTTCAAATAGGAGATACGTACTGCGTTTTTACAAACTGTGGAACTTTGCTTCTCATTAACCAGGGGAGGTCTAAACCGATTTTTATATTTGTCAGACACAATAAATATTTGAAGGGTTTTTTTTGGCAACACATAGGAAATAATGTAGAAAAAAAGTATTTTTTTCCTTCTTAATACTGCTGTCCAACAACCCAGAGAAATGCTTCTAACATAAAATGTTATGATACACGCATAACTTGAAGTATACACACATTAAATGCATTATTTTTTCCTGTGACTTCAAGTTTGGAAATAAACTTTCAAGGCTGCAATATTCTCTACAGATTATATTTGAGATTGGATGGGCACTCCCAGCTATGCTATGCTTGTAATGTTGATTGTCCTCAGGCTTGAAAGCACCTTTCAAGAGCAAAATATCATTGCTTGAAGAACTATGTTCTTACTCTTTACTACTGTCAACAATGAGTATTATTGTTTTTTTCAATGTAATAACGTGGTGTTTTTCTCTCTCACCTTACATACTTAAATATATTTCCCATAATGGAATATTTTATAAAGCTGTTATTGCAAATCTACTTCAACATTGAATCATTGTAAATGTATGTATGTGTCTTTGTTTCTTGCTCAGACCTGAGATAGTAGTAACAATGAACTACTGTGAAACATGCAAAAATTTAAAGGAATAGCATTCAGTATTGGCAGTGACGATAATGCTAGATATGGAGTACAGACAGTTATTTGGTCTACAAACACAGATACCATTTATTATTATTATTATTATTATTATTATTATTATTATTATTATTATTATTATTTGGCACAAGTGCATGAGCATTTAGCAGTGCTCTGTAATTCAAATATGCATTCACATTGCACATAATATACAGCAGACCAATAATGTATTTATGGTGATACTAATCCTGGTGTCAAAGTTGATTTGGGAGCCAGTGTTAAAATCAGATGTAAAATGGCATTTTTTTCTAAATCTTTAATGTGATTATCCTCATTATCTCAAGATAAACATCTACTTTGCTTATAAGAGCAAATAAGATTTAACCAGCTGCACAATATTATTTTCAAGCTATCAGTTTAGCTCAACTTAAATTCTTCTCTCTATCAAATGAATTCAGAATGTACTAAGCATTATATTTCTAATACCCTATCTAGTATAGTTTCCTCAATACTTTTAGAAGTGGAAGATTAGCACATATTCATAAGTCCCATGATTATATACACACCCCATATTACAATTATACTGTGAACAGAGCTTTTAAAAAGTATTCATACTCTGAACTTTCCCAATTGTTTCATGATGCACACACAAATGTAAATGTATTTTAATGGGATTTTAAGAATATGCCAACACTTTGTAGAAAGTGTCTGTGAAGGGTAAAGAAAATGATAAATGGCTTTCAAATTAAATTACAAATGCAAATCTGAAAATTATTACATGCATTTGTATTCAGCCTCCCTGAGTCAATATTTTGTAGGACCACCGTTTGCTGCAATTACTACTACAAGTGTTTAAGGGTATATCTACCAGCTTTGCACATCTAGAGGCTGCAATGCCCATTCTTCTTTAGAAAATAACTTTAGCTCATTGAGATTGGAAGGAGAGTGTCTGTGAACGTCAATTTTCGAGTCTTGAAACATTTTCAATAGGTTTAGGTCTGGACTTTGACTGGGCCATTCAAACCAATAAATATGCTTTGGTCTAAACTATTCCATTGTAGCTCTGGCAGTATGTTTAGAGTCATTTTCCTGGTGGAAGGGAATGTTGTCCAATTTCTCTGTTCTTTCTTAAAAAAATGCATCCCTACAGCATGATACTGCCACCACCATGATGGTGGAGATGGTTTTCAGGATGATGTGCAGTGTAAATTTTAAGCCACACATAATATTTTTGCATTTAGCCCAAAAAAGTTCTACTATGGTCTCAAATGACTAGAGCACCTACTTCCACATGCTAGCTGTGTCCCCTACATTGCTTTTTCAAAACTGGAAATGAGACTTCTTATGGCTTGCTTTTAAATATGTCTTTGTTCTTCTCACTATTTCATAAAGTTCAGATATGTGCAGTATACGGCTAACAGCAGCCCTGTAGACAACAGATTCTCCCAACTAAACTCTGGACTTCGGCAGCTCCTCTAAAGTGACCCTGGGCCTCTTGGATGCTTCTTTAATTAGTGCTCATCTTGATTAGGATGTCAGTTTACATGGACAGCCATGTTTTGGTAGGTTTGCAGTTGTGCCATATTTCTAGCCATTTTTGGATGATGGATTGTATCGCTCCATGAAATGTTCAGAGCTTCAGCTTTTATTTGTATAACCTCATCCTGCTTTGCTCCTTTCCACAACTTTATCGCTAACCTTTTGTGGTGAGTTCCTTGGTTTTCATTAGGCTGTTTGATCCCTAAAGTGCTCAAATAAACCTCTGGGGCCTTCCCAGAATAGCGGTAGTTATGATGAGAATAAATTACATGATATACTGGATTCAATGTACTAATTACCTAACTTCTGAAGGAAATTGGTCACTCAGGATTTTTTTAGAGTTATCAGATTGCAAATAAATATTGAAAAAAAAATCTTCCCTGTAAAGACTGATCAGAGAGGTTATTTCCGTGTAAAAAAGCATTTTTCAAGATGGAAAACTGAACATTAAGCATACAAAATATTGGCTCTTATACCATTATGTCAGGCAACAATTCATGATCCATTTTAGAATACCTAGTTATGGAATTAGAATACATATTTATGGAAATAACATTGTAGTGAGTTTGTTTTTCCAATAGATTGCAATTTAGAAGTGGCAATGCTTACATTACAGTTACAGAAACATCACTGTGCACCCCAATCAGTCATGCGCCTCAAAGAAATTTTGATAATGACATTTCTAAGGTCATGAGCAACCTGAGAAAGCACTGGGGGATACTAAGCACTGATACTATTCTTTGTCATATTATGTCCCTCCAATTTTGATTATGGACCAAATATTCACTCATGTCTATGAATATTTGCACCATTATCTATACACTAATAAACCATCTATCCATCTAAACCATTAGGCACTTTTTTGGATTGGAGAGTTAGTGTAACTTTCAGATGTAAATCCTGTAGAAATTGCCACCATGTCAGTCCCTCAAAAAATGTTTTAGGGTACAAATTTTAAATTTGCTAACCGTAAAACTATAGGAGTGGTGTATCTCTGCATTTGCACTTGTTTGCTGAATTAAGTCATCAAAAATGGAGACAATTATGTGTAGGTATTAGTGAACACCTCAAAGACACGAAATAAGGCAGAGATACTGTATAAGACTTGCTCACCATGTTCAACAAAAAACATGGGGAGTTGATAAAAGTATTTATTTTTGTATTATCAAAATAGGCCACCATGTATTAGGAAAGGTGATTAGTATAAGATAATTATCCAAAGAGAAGCAAGATGAATTTATTAAATAGATTTGAATAAACTTAAGAGAATTAATGAGCAGCCCAGCTCCGCTAGTTTTACCTGATGCCTTCTTTTTCATCCTATTGTTCATATTACTGATGCTACTAGATCCCACTTCATTGGAATCCCATTTGCATAGGCATTCTTTTGCCAAGTTTCTATTTATCTTCTTATGTGGACTTATGACTCTACTTAATATGGGATTATATGTATTACAACTCTCATGTCTTTATTGGTCTAAATATGGCGCTGTTATTGTGATTGAGGAGTGTTTGCTAGAGACTGTTTTATTTAGCTAAGGTCATATTGTTTATTAATATTGTGATATCTAGTTGCTGGGCTATTTGTGGCAGTCAATTTAGCAAATTATTGATTACTCCATAATGCCATCTACAGTATCTAAGGTGCAGATCATAATTACACTTTTTTAATGACCTATTATTGCTCCATATATGTAGCGTGCCTATCTAGGTATCTCTCCCAATCGCATTTATATTTTAGGAATTTTTTGTTTCAGATATCCACTCCAAGCTGGGGACGTGGGCCTCACCCAATACCAGTGTTTTGACATGCAATAGGGCTGTGAGAGTGACATGTCCCTAGTCACTGCCTCCTATTAATGCCAGGCTGCACAATTTTTTTTTATACAAGGGCCCCATTGGCATACTGAACCAAGCCCAAGGACTGCAAAAAATGTAAATTGGTAATTACATGAAAACATAATCAGAACTACCATCAGTACATTAACACATCAACAGAACCAAATTTTAAGTATTTTAGGAAAATGTGTAGAGTTTCTGATCAGAGTCTGCTAAATAAATCAAATCATCTCCATAATCTCAAATCACTAAGTTTTGACACCTTCTTAGTTTCAACAAAGCCATGAAGCAAGTTACTGATTGCTACATGTGTACAGTATCAGAACCACAAAAAGTATGAATGCATCACCAGAACCACCATCAGTACATGAATATAGCATCAGAAGCACCATCATTACATGAATGCAGTACCTGAACCACAAGCACACCAGTAAGCCATTCCCAATTGTCCATTGCAATTGTATACCTCCTTACAAAATCCCTCCCAAATTGGCCCATAATGTCCCTCAATTGCCCTATAATGTCACCAAATTCCCCGTAATGTTGCAAATTGCCCAATAATGTCACTCATTGCCCAATAAAGTCTTTCATTGACCCATAAAGTGCTCTTAGAGTGACACAACCCTCCCCATTCCCCTCATCTAAAATAACATGACATTTAATCTTCAGCTTTCCCATGAAGTGCTTACCAGGGCATATATTGCCTATGTGGCACCGACACCCACAACAGTAGTGTGATGAAGTCACAGTGTTAGGGTAGGTTCTGATGTTCACTCCATTACCCCAGTCTCAGCATCACAGTGTTGAAATGTATTAGCTTCTCAAAGACAGAAATACATTTGAATATTGGAATAAATGCGTAACATCTCCCAGATAAGTCCACGGTCCATAACAAACCTTTTGGCAGGCCGCAAGCATCTGACAAGCTTTATGATTTGCATTAATGTATCACACAGTAATGTGAGTGACTTTTTCTCTGTCACCTTTCCTGTCTCACACATTACATGCAAATGTGAACTTACGTGCTTTTGATCATCGCCCCTCTCATCAAGGAAACTATATCACTTCCCCTGGCTTGTTGAAGAGACACGTTGAAGCATACTTTGGCTTGAAATGGCTGTTGTCTATTTTGCTGCACCTGACACTTTCCTCCTCTCTCTGCTGCCTTCATTGTCGAGATATTATTAAGGACTTCAATGAAGAATACTCCTTTGACCTTCAACTGTGAGTGACGCTAACCTTTTTGGAAATTTTGTTGTGCTTTTTCCGTTTGGGATTTGTTAGCTGAGCACCACTTTACTACTGGCTTCCAGATAAGTCAGACCCCATTCACAAGTTCTCCACCCAGTCTTAATGATAATGCCTAGTCAATTCTCTTCTTGTTATATTTGTCCTCAGTCACCGCTTCCTGTCTCATATGTTACATACTAATGAGATATAAAGTGCTTTTGATCATCTCACCTCTCATCAACGAAGTGATATCACTATGCCTGGTTTGTTAAAGCCATGTACAGAGCCTATGGAATGCAAGATTCATTATATTTATTGACTCTGCAGTCGCAGGAGTGAAGCAACATCAATTCTTAGTGCATCCTGATGAACTTTCAAATTATGAAGGGAAATGTCAGGAAAAGGGCCTAAAGGACATCCTTGTTCTACTGGGGAAATTATGCATAATTTATTATGTATATTTTTCACCTATTACATGATATTTTGGGAATAATTAAAAGTATATTTGTAAATTTTGAGTTTTTCTGGCTAGTTAGGTGCCACATTAAGGTTGTGGTGATGATAAGTCAACTTTGACCAGGAGCACTATATTGCAATCTTTAGGGTGCTGGTTCTATTTATCATTTAAAATAAAAGAGTTCCCTACAATTTTAGGCTCCTACACCAGCCTTGTTAGACTACTTAGTAGTATTTTTCCTCCTCCATATCCCATGACCTTTCAGTACCCTATTTATGCAGAAGTTATGTTAATCTTTGAAATCTAGGTACCGTATTTTCCGGCGTATAAGACGACTTTTTAACCCCCGAAAATCTTCTTAAAAGTCGGGGGTCGTCTTATACGCCGGGAATCGACTTGTACGCCGGTGTATATGGTGGGTGGGGAGGGGGAGTTATCCTGATGACGAGGGGGCGTCTCACAGGAAAGTGAGTAATCCCCATTACCTTATCCTAGCGGTGCAGCGTGGGGGTGTCAGTGCTGGGAGTGGCGGCAGCTGCTGTGTTCTGGTGCGGCGGCTCCTCTTCTGTGTGGGGCCTCTGTGCTGTGAGGTGGCGGCGGCAGCGGCGTATCTTTATCCAGTTGGGGCTCCTCCGGCATCTCCTTAGCCCTGGAGGCCCCGCCGCAACTCCATCGGTGCAATGTGGTGGCCTCCGGGAAAATGGCCGCTGCTCAGATTCAGATCTCGTGTCCCGAGATTTCGGGACGAGATCTGAATCTGAGCAGCGGCCATTTTCCCGGAGGCCACCGCATCGCACCTATTGAGCTGCCTCCGGGAAAATGGCCGCTGCATTGCACTCATGGAGTTGCGGCGGGGCCTCCAGGGCTAAGGAGATGCCGGAGGAGCCCCAACTGGATAAAGATATGCCGCCGCCACCGCCACCGCACAGCACAGAGGCCCCACACAGAAGAGGAGCCGCCGCACCAGAGCACAGCAGCCGCCGCACCAGAGCACAGCAGCCGCCGCCGCCACTCCCAGCACTGAGACCCCCACGCTGCACCGCTACGATAAGGTAATGGGGGATACTCACTTTCCTGTGAGACGCCCCCTCGTCATCAGGATCACTCCCCCCCCCCCAAAAGGCACATATTCACCGGCCCTATAAGACGACATAGGGTGTATAAGAAGACCCCCGACTTTTAAGAAGATTTTATATTTTAACTGGTAAAGTTGGGGGGTCGTCTTATACGCCCAGTCGTCTTATACGCCGGAAAATACGGTATTTTTGCAAAATAATACTGTAAAGTTTAGCAATATTTTTCTTCTTGAGGCTTTCCCGTTTTAATAATATTAAATAACATAAATTACTTTTTTCCTTTCAATTATGCAGGTATATTCTTTCTAACAAAGTAGATATTTTATTCTTTTTAACTATTATAAGCATATATTCTTTGCACATTTTGAAATAGCGATATGCATTTCTTGTTCCTTTACTTCAGTTACTTTGTTTACCAAAGCTGAAAAATCACTAGGGATGGGCGGACCATGGATATTCGGATTTGAATGCCAGAACTCGACCCGATATTTAACCTGAACCCGAACCCCAATAGAAGTCAATGAGGACCTGAACTTTGGTGCAGTAAAATGGTTGTAGTAAGGGCTAGAGGTCTCTCTCTCTCTTCTCCTGGAACTCCAAACACTAAAATGGACTTCCAGGAGATGTCCGTTTTCTGTGTTCAACACCTTAGTGTCCAATACTAACCCCGAACTTCACAGTTCAGGTTTGCTCATCTCTAAACTTCACCTAAGAATGGAAAAAAAAGTTCTGTTGTAGTTTATAGAAAAAGTTCCTATATAAACTATGGGTTGAGTCTGGTTTTGCAGCTAAATCTCTTGATTCATGATTTCCAGACTAAGTTCATGAACAAGACTCTAGTTCAAACAAGAACTACGTTTTTTCCTCGCTTGGACAAGCTTTTTAAGATGTAACAATCTGAATGTTGATTCTGATTGCCATTCAACTTACTCTATTTAATAAAATACTATGGAGATGAAGCTCTGCTTTTATTATATAGAACTAATTTATTTGTAGTTTTGTAAAGGCACTCAAATACAGTATTTGTGAGGAAACATATAAAACATGACAACAAATACTTGAAAGTATCTTTTTTAAAGTTTGCTGTAAAATAAAGCTTTAGTGCATTACACTGCAATTTATCTTATGAATTTGGCTGTTTAGTGACTTCTTAGAGAAGTAGGTGATCATTTAAGTCTATAAGATTACTATAAACATGAAAATAATAATATTTTTGGACACAAAATATCCATGTCATTGAATATGTGACTATTTCAATACAAGAGAAGATATTTACATATGGAAATACATTACTATACAATCAAAAGGCTTTAAAGTTAACAATTTAACCATTTTAGTGTGCACAATGAATCAAGGTCTCATATAAAATATATACACATACAAAAATAACAAGAGCACACAAGTCTATGTCTACATCATGCATAATTCACATGTGAGATAATTGTGTATGTGTGTTGGTTTCTTTATAGCAGAGACATATTTCAGAAAGTACTGACACAGATCTAGAAACTTCAGTTCAGTACACACTCTACTTTTACATATTCAGATGGAGCAATTGTACATGAGGCAAACCAATGCTCATCACATGGCACCAATCAAAACATATCAAAGGGTAACATGTATTATTATGGCAAAAACAATAGGTAATTTCACTGATCATGGTGGCAAATGACCAAAGAGATGTTTATTTCTAGATGTCTTTTGAAAAGCAATGACCACAAATTTTAATGGTGGCAAAGATAAAATGACACCAATTGTGAGTTCTGGGGTATCCTTTAACACCTACAACAAAGGGTCAGTGGCACACTTTTGATTGAGATGCCGCTTTGATTCCCACAGTCTTTCCTCAGCTGGCAAGCTGGCACTGCTTTGCTTCAGATTATACGTGGAGCTGCACCCATTGGCAAATATACAGTTCCCAATGGTAACTAACAACAATCTTAAACTTTTGGTGTGGTAGGATGCCATTCTAATTTCAACCTCGAACTGTGAGGCTTCTGAAAAAGGTGCACATCACAGTTAAAGCCTCATTTAGAATTGTGGTAGAAGTTGAAGAGCTGTTTGTCAGCTTTTTGCATGTTTTTACACAAGCTAGATTTATGCAAAACAAATGCATGCCTTTTTGCCCCTTTTGTGCTTATAACTTTTCTAAAAAGTGGCCAGGGCTTCCAGGAAAGGACAGGTCCTCCGAGAAGCAAATCGATTTTCTAAAATGCACTTTTTTTTATAGATTTGGAGCATCTTGCTCCACAATTATGATAAGGTGGCCCTTAAATAAATGTCTCCCAAAATATGTATGTAAAAAATATTCTGTCCCTGTGTCCTAGCAAGTTAAAAACTTAGAGTGATCATTTCTACCTCTTCTTTGAATTCATGACCTGTGTTAGATAGTTGCCTTCAGTATTATAATTATTATTGTTGAATGGGGCTATCAGTGGATTTTAGTACATGTACAAGACCATCTGATAGCTGTAATTTCTGTAAACTCGTAAACTCAGCATGGGAGATAATTTAAAAGGACTTTTATGTACACTAGAAGCTGTAATATTTCTTCTTTAATTTGCACAAGTTCATAGTATTAAATTATAATTTCTTTTTATAAAGTATAAATAACATTTTATGCACATTATAATAACATATTTACAGAACTGTATAGAATATAATATTGAAAACTCAAATAATCTTCAAATTTCCATATATCCCTGAGTTTTTACACAAATATCCTTAATATCTTTTAATTAAGACAGTTCAGTGAGGCACTTCATATTACCATAGCAGTTAGGTTCAAGTTCACTATTAAGTGTCTAATGTTCTCCATTGTAATGATCAATGGGTCTTGCTTGTTGCTCCAGAACTTCAAGGTAGTCAGGTTCTGAATGGAGATTAGCTTTGAGCTCAAAATATTCATTTTTGGTTTGTTCTACCAGAACTTTCCTTGGCCTTGTGTACATAAGTGTTTCCATCAATTTTACCTCTTCATGAGTTTTAGGATAATAAGTCTCTATTTCTGGTTGCAAATGAGCAATATTCTTTCTCAGATACTCAGCAATGCCAAGCTGTTGCATTTGTCTCTCTTTTTCAATGAGGTTTCTGTAAAGATAACTCGCATCCTGAAAAGACACAAATTCTGCTGATGGATCAGTGAACTTTATATTTGAAGTAGCTTGAAGTGAATTGTTCTCTTTTTCCATGAGGCTACTAGTAATGTTCTTTGGATCGCTGAGCTGATTTTCTTCCCCTTGACTTTGCTCTACATGTTTTGGTGTAAAAGGGGGAGTCTGATAAACTTGAACAATTGGATTTCCTATCCTTTGCTCACACAGGACCGATCCTGGTCTTTCTGTCATGTGATGTGTTGTTTTATGACCGTACATGCTGTACTGAATATGAACAGGACTATTTTCTCGTATTTGTCCAGTATCCTGTTTCTTTTTGTAACGTCTTTTCCTATGCAAGACAAGAACTATTATTCCTGCAGAACACAGCACAGCAGTAATTAAGAAAATTAAAAGTCCAAGTATTAAGACAGAAAGTGGTATGTAATCAGAAAGTGATTTTAATATGTTATCAACTTTACTAGTCATTGTTGATTCCGGTGTAAAATTATTTAAGCTCAATTGTGTTGGACGTACTTGACCATTTATCAAGTCTGGACATAGTTCATCTTTATCAAGGGTTTTCAGCTCCATGTTTGCTACATCTTTTGGAGACTGACAAAAGATCTCGCTTATAACCACCGTTTTATGCACTTGTATCCATTTCTGAAGACCAGTTAAATTACATGTGCAGTCCCAAGGATTTTCTTGTAAATCAATCTGTGTCAACATTGTCAACTCCTCCAAAACATTCCTTAAAGGAATATTCATAAATTGGTTTGACTTAAGATTTAGTTTTGTTAATGGAATCCCAGAAAATACATGTTCTGGTAAAGTTTTTAGAAGATTGTTATTTAAATAAAGCACCTTAAGTTTTGGCATTACAGAGAATGTCCCAGATGAGACTTCACTGATGGCATTATATTCCAGATACAAGTATTCAATGCTCAACAAACCAAAGAATGTGCCAGTGTTCAAATTTCTTAAATGGTTTCCATTTAAATACAATTTTTGTAACTTGGTCAAATTTTGAAGACAATGTTCCTGAATAATTTCAATTTGATTATTACCTAAGTGAAGCATTTCTAAGGTACCATACTCTGAAAAATCTGACTTATAAATCCTATGGATAATATTTCCAGCCAAAACTAACTTTCTTGGATTTAGTGGTGGAGGTCCCAGGTCAGACATACTTTCAATATTTCGCTCTTGACAGTGAATCAAAGTTCCAGAAATACTGTAACTAGAACAATAGCATGGTACAGGACAGTATAAACCTGGAAGAATAGTTGTTGCTTTTGTAAGAACAAATGTTTCCTTGGTTGGATTTTTTTGAAGTGAAGTAATTTTTGTTGGTAAACGGCCATCATTTATTGATGCCGTTCCTAATAAAGACAACGGTACTGAAGGTTCTTCAAGATCACTGCTGGGAGTTGTGATGCAGAACATTTGTTTTTTTATCTTTCGAAGTAGAGCTCCTTTCAAATCAGGTGGGTTGAAGCAGACCACATCACCTATTGTAGATTGTCTCGGCATATTTTCAAGCCATATTTTAAGCTGCAATAAGTCACAGTTGCAAACCCATCTATTGTCTTCTAATTGAAGTTCAATAATTCTTCCAATGTGTTCTAAAAATCCAACATACGGAAGATTTTGTAACTGGTTTCCTCTTAGGTCCAAATGTGTCAATGGCACAAATCGAAAAATGTTTGCAGGTAAGAAATTAATAGCGTTGTCATTAAGTATAAGAACTTTCAATCTATTAAGCTTGGTAAATGTATTTGATTCAATTGTGGTGATAAAATTGTTGTCTGCTTGAAGAAATTCTAAGTTCTCTAGCCCCGAAAAAGTATTTTCTCGCAGTATTTCCAATGAATTGTGATTAATGTGCAGTTTCTTAAGCATATGAAGATCGTTGAAAGCCCCAGGTTCAATTTCCACAATATTATTAAAACCAAGGTGTAGAGATATTAGATGACTGAAATCTGAAAACTCGTTCATGTGTACTTTATACAGGCCATTGTTCAAAAGATTGATCTCTAAGTATTGAGATGGAGGTGCTTCTATCTCTGACAGTGTTGTTATATCCTTTTCTTCACAATTCATTAATAAAGTTCCATCTTTCTCTTCACATAAACACACATCTTTACATGATCCCAAGAGTAGTGCTTCAGAAGCTGAGTTTACTAATATTTTATTAAGAAAATAAATTAAGAAAACAGTGAAGATCATTGTGTCCAAGAAGGGATTCCCCCTAAAAAAAAAAAAAAAATATTATGACAAATGATTTGTTTGGCAATCTTGAATAATACAGCCTTTACATCTACAGTAATATATTCTGAACTGTGAACTAAAGATTACAAAAATTTTGTATGCCAAAACCAGGAGTAGAACTTACAAAGAAAAACTGTAATTGAAAGATTGACACCTGTTCTGTGTTTTGGAGGCACGCCTGGTTTAGGCACACAAATACTGATTAAATACTGATCAAAAATACAATATGTGATTGAGGTCTATGATATCTCTGGTACCATATTGTTATCACATTCTCTTAGCAACTTTACTGTGACATGCTAAACCTTAATTATTTACCAATGTATGCATATTAATAAATTGAATTAGCTATATCACATTTATTCTATAGTTTGAGATCCAAATCCATAGCACATGTCCTTTAAGCATTAAAGAGTTTGTCCCGAATTAAGACATATCACCCATCAATATGATAGGCTGTAATTGGTTGTTGTCTCAAAGCGGATTGATGGTGATTTCAAGGACGCATATACATTTGCTGTTTATTATGAATGACCAAGAAATGGTTAGTGTAAACAGGCTGGCATCACCTTATGAGCAAGCAAAACAATCTTTCTGTAGAAGCATGATCAGCCTTTCTAAGTAGACTATTAAACAACTGCCAATCTGCAAACATTTAGCCTGTTAGCACTTATTAAATGTCTGCAGATCATGTAATTTAAATGTACTTTAAGAATGGACATCAAGCAATAAAACACTCACCTACCCTGCTTAGAGTTGTTAAGCGTTAAAGGGAACCTAACAAGTCCCCCATGGCTTCCTACCCACTAGCATTAGTTTATTTGTTGCTACCCTACTACCAGCCCTTTTTACTCATTATCACAAAAATAAATGTTTAACCCCCTCATGACTGATGATGTTTATTTATTTCATCAACTCTATATCTGCCTTTGATTCAGGCTCTGTGTTGAGCCCATATTTTTTCACAGACTTCACAGCTGATATAATCAGTCATCAAGTGCCTCTAACAGCCACAGGTGGAGCTCGGATCCACCCCCGGCTGTCAACCAATTAAATGCCACAGTCAACCACTGACAGCAGCATTTAACACACACCGTCCGGAAGTGTGTCACGAGACCCGCCCATTGGAGACCCCTGTCATGTGATCGAGTGGCACCAATAGGTTGTCATGACAGCTGGGGTATACAGAAGACCTTTGTGCCTGTCATCAAGATCCTCAATCACAAGATCCTGATTTTTGGTATATATAGCAGTGATGTAGCAATGTTGTATTAAGCAAACTGCACTGTACTCACTTTCCCTGTATTCAGCAGTGCCACTGCTTCCGGTCTCTGGCATTTGGTGCAATGATGATGTCATGAAAACTCTGTGGCAACCAATCAATAAACTCAGTGGATCTGAGTGGGGAATTCCATCTACAATGTTAGATACACTGAGCTCACTGATTAGGGGGTAATTCCAAACACTGAGAACAGCAGCACAAAATCTACAGTGAACACGATGCAAGTGAGTGCAAAGCCGATTGTTTTTTCATACTAAATCCCTCCACTTGATAAGCATTAACTGAAAGAGTACAAACCCCTTAATACTTTTTTATTCTGATGAAATTTTGTCTGTGAGTCTGTGGCTAGCAAAAGTATGATTATTGTATCTGGTATGTTTAGTGTAATGTTACTGGAATTGTGGCTGATCACGTTCTGAGTGCATGCTAAATAAAGCTATACTTTTACAGTTTGTGTCCTAATATGCTACAAAAACACTGATCCTGGATATATTCTAGGATCATGGTAAGCATATTTTTTCTAAGAAGTAAGCATTACTACACTTATATTAGACAAAAGGCATCATAAGTTATTAATAGAAGCAGAGCATAAAGTAATAAGCTGTAATCTGAGCAATCGTATTCACAATTATGACTGATTCTAGCCTCAGGGCTACTTGATTAAGATTTTCTTTGACGGTAGACAATTTGGCTTAGGAATGTTCAGAAACACTAGTCTACAGCAATATTCATCAAACACATAATCACATAAGTTTATGAAATCCTATTATCAAACAAGTTATTTGCCTGAATAATACAAAAAATTAATAACATGAGATGATATTAATGATACTATATAATTTTTTTAATCACAGGCATTTATTATATTTATTTTATCACTTGGTTTTATTTTACTTAGTGTTATGTACATAGTTTTGGTCTTCCAGATATTTTAGCCTAATTTATAATAAACAAAAAATTTGAAACATTACAAAATTTCAGGTGTTCAAAATCTATTTTTCTTTATGTGTGCAGTTGAAGACTTACATACAAGTGATATTGTAAATCATATTGAAAGGGTTTTTAAACTTTTAAGTCTAAAAAGGCATCCTTGAATTTGCACCAATTCATCAAAAATTATGCTCCCAATTTCATACATTTTGAAGAAAATCTGCCCTGTTGAAAAGAAAATCTTGAGAGAATAATATATCAAAATAATGCAAATGACAATTTGGGTACACTGTCTTGTTAAAAACAATACTTCATGATAAACATGTCATCTATACATTGAAGGAAATAAGTATTTGATCCTTTGCTGATTTTGCAAGTTTGCCCACTGACAAAGACATGAACAGTCTATAATTTTAAGGGTAGGTTAATTTTAACATTGAGAGATAGAATATCAAGAATAAAATCCAGAAAGTCACATTGTATAAATTATATAAATTTATTTGCATGCTGTAAAAAATAAATATTTGATCCCCTAACAACCAATAAGAGTTCTGGTTCCTACAGACCAGTTAGATGCTCCTAATCAACTTGTTACCTGCACTAAAGACAGTTATCTTATATAGTCACCTTTATAAAAAAAACTCCTGTCCACAGACTCAATTAATCG
Organism: Ranitomeya variabilis; assembly: GCF_051348905.1. Lineage (NCBI taxonomy): Eukaryota > Metazoa > Chordata > Amphibia > Anura > Dendrobatidae > Ranitomeya > Ranitomeya variabilis. The sequence goes on from NC_135234.1 coordinate 559,530,917, forward strand.
GTCAAATGCTAACCTCTACAACATGGACAAGACCAAAGAGCTTTCAATGGATGTCAGGGACAAGATCATGGACCTGCACAAAGCTGGAATGTCCTATAAAACCAAATGCAAGACGTGTGTCTATGAGAGAAGGAAAAAACTATTGGCGCAATAGTAAGAAAAAGGAAGAAATAAAAAGTGACCTGGAATCGACATCAATCTGGGGCACCATGTAAAATCTTACCCTGTGGAGTATCTTTGATCAAGCGGAAGGTGAGAGATCTGCCTAAAATTACATGGGGAAACTTGTTAATGATCTCAAGGCAGCTGGGACCAAAGTCACCAAGAAAACCATAGGTAACACATTACACTGTAAAGGTGTGAAATCCTGCAGTTCCCACAAGGTACCAGTGCTCAAGAAGGCACATATGCAGGCCCATCTGAAGTTTTCCAATGAACACCTGGATGATTCTGTGAGTAATTGAGAGAAAGTGCTGTGGCCAGATGAGACAATAATTGAGCTCTTTGGCATTAACTAATGTCGCATATCATGTAACTGTCAATGCTGATGTTGTTTTACCCTCTGCTGAGCACTTTTGGTGAATAAAGAAAGAAGTTTGTTCACAAGTTCATTGAGCTGGTCTCTTGTTTTTTATTAACTCAACTTGCCATGTTTGGAGGAAGAGAAAAGCTGCCTATGACCCAAAGAACACCATCCTCACTGTCAAGCATGGAGGTGGAAACATTATGTTTTGGGGGTGTTTCTCTGCTAAGGATACAGGACTACTTTACTGCATGAATGGCAGAATAGATTGAGCCATGTACCATAAAATCCTGAGTGACAACCTCCTTCCTTCCATCAGGACATTAAAAATGGGTCATGACTGGGTCTTCCAGCAAGACAATGACCCAAAACATACAGCCAAGGCAAAAAAGGAGTGGCTCAAATAGAAGCACATTAAAGTTATGGAGTGTGTTATGATCCTTAGTGGTTGAGGATCACGAATTACTCCAGCTAAGTAACAAACATAGGACAAGCTCTAGGGAGGTGGCAAACTGGACTGACCGCAAATCTGAACCTATCCAAACACACTAGAAGTAGCCGGTGAACGTGCCTAAAAATCCTAGACGTCTCGAGCCAGCCTGAGGAATTAACTACCCCTAGAGAGAAAGAAAGACCTCTCTTGCCTCCAGAGAAATAATCCCCAAATATATAGAAGCCCCCAACAAATAATAACGGTGAGGTAAGAGGAAGGCACATACACAGGGGTGAAAACAGATTCAGCAAATGAGGCCCACTAATACTAGATAGCAGAAAATAGTAAAGGGGTCTGTGCAGTCAGTAAAAAACCCTTACAAAATATCCACACTGAGATTTCAAGAACCCCCGCACCAACTAACGGTGTGGGGGGAGAAACTCAGTCCCCTAGAGCAACCAGCAAGCGAGGAGATCACATCTTAGCAAGCTGGACAAAAAACATGATGAATGCTGATAATCAAAAAATGAACGGACAAAAACTTAGCTTGTCTTGGAGAGGCTGAGAGCAAGGTAATCACAAGGAATCTGAAGAGCACTGAATACATTGATAGCAGGCAAGGAACTGAGTATCCAGGTGAGCTAAATAGGAAACCAACCAAGGATAACGAACCAGCTGATGCAGCCAACCTGCAGAAAGACAACACTACACAGTACCGCTTGTGACCACTAGAGGGAGCCTAAAAATAGAGTTCACAACAGTACCTCCCCCTTGAGGAGGGGTCACCAAACCCTCATCAAGACCCCCAGGGCGATCAGGATGAGCCGCGTGGAAGGCACGAACCAAATCGGCCGCATGAACATCAGAGGCGACAACCCAGGAATTATCCTCCTGACCATAGCCCTTCCACTTCACCAAATACTGAAGCCTCCGTCTAGAGATACGAGAATCCAAAATCTTCTCCACCACGTACTCCAATTCTCCCTCGACCAGCACCGGAGCAGGAGGCTCAACAGAAGGAACCACAGGTACCACATACCTCCGCAACAAAGACATATGGAACACATTATGAATGGCAAATGATGCTGGGAGATCCAAACGAAAAGACACCGGGTTAAGGATGTTCATAGGAACATACCGAGAAGACAGCCACACCAAATCCCCAACACGAAGTCGGGGACCCACACCGCGGCGGCGGTTGGCAAAGCGCTGAGCCTTCTCCTGTGACAACCTCAAATTGTCCACCACATGGTTCCAAATCTGCTGCAACCTATCCACCACAGAATCCACCCCAGGACAGTCAGAAGACTCAACCTGACCCGAGGAAAAACGAGGATGGAAACCACAATTGCAGAAAAAAGGCGAAACCAAAGTAGCAGAACTAGCCCGATTATTAAGGGCAAACTCGGCCAAAGGCAAAAAAGTCACCCAATCATCCTGATCAGCAGAAACAAAACATCTCAAATAAGTTTCCAACGTCTGATTAGTTCGCTCGGTTTGGCCATTAGTCTGAGGATGGAAGGCCGACGAAAAAGATAAATCAATGCCCATCTTAGCACAAAAAGTCCACCAAAACCTGGACACAAACTGAGATCCTCTATCAGACACAATATTTTCAGGAATGCCGTGCAAGCGAACCACATTCTGAAAAAATAGAGGAACCAAATCGGAGGAGGAAGGCAACTTAGGCAAGGGCACCAAATGGACCATCTTGGAAAAACGATCGCACACCACCCAGATGACAGACATTTTCTGAGATACTGGAAGATCTGAAATAAAATCCATGGAAATGTGCATCCAAGGCCTTTTCGGGACAGGCAAAGGCAAAAGCAAACCGCTGGCATGAGAACAGCAAGGCTTAGCCCGAGCACAAATCCCACAAGACTGCACAAAGGAACGCACATCCCGCGACAAGGAAGGCCACCAGAAGGACCTAGCCACCAAATCTCTGGTACCAAAAATCCCAGGATGACCCGCCAACACCGAAGAATGAACCTCGGAAATAACTCTGCTGGTCCATCTATCCGGGACAAACAGTCTCTCTGGCGGACAACGGTCAGGTATATCTGCCTGAAATTTCTGCAGCACTCGTCGCAAATCTGGGGAAATGGCAGACAAAATCACTCCCTCTCTGAGAATACCAGCCGGCTCAGAAACTCCCATAGAGTCAGGCACAAAACTCCTAGAAAGTGCATCAGCCTTCACGTTCTTCGAACCAGGCAGGTATGAGACCACGAAGTTGAAACGGGAGAAAAACAGCGACCAACGAGCCTGTCTAGGATTCAGGCGCTTGGCAGATTCGAGGTAAATCAGGTTTTTGTGATCAGTCAAGACCACCACACGATGTTTAGCTCCTTCGAGCCAATGTCGCCACTCCTCAAATGCCCACTTCATAGCCAACAACTCCCGATTACCAACATCATAATTCCGCTCGGCAGGCGAAAACTTTCTTGAAAAGAAAGCACATGGCTTCATCACAGAGCCATCAGAGCTTCTCTGCGACAAAACAGCCCCTGCTCCAATCTCAGAAGCATCAACCTCGACCTGGAAGGGGAGAGAGACATCTGGTTGACATAAGACTGGAGCTAAAGAAAACCGGTGCTTCAGTTCCCGAAAGGCCTCCACGGCCGCAGGAGACCAATTAGTCATATCAGAACCCTTCTTGGTCAAATCCGTCAACGGTTTAAAAAAATTAGCGATGAAACGACGGTAAAAATTAGCAAAACCCAAGAACTTCTGAAGACTCTTAACAGACGTAGGCTGAGTCCAGTCATGAATAGCCTGGACCTTGACTGGGTCCATCTCCACAGTAGGAGAAAAAATAAAACCCAAAAAGGAGACCTTCTGTACTCCGAAGAGGCATTTTGAGCCCTTCACAAATAAAGCATTAGCACACAGGACCTGAAACACCATCCTGACCTGCTTCACATGGGACTCCCAATCATCAGAAAAGACCAAAATGTCATCCAGATAAACAATCATAAATTTATCCAGATATTCTCGGAAGATGTCATGCATGAAGGACTGAAACACAGAAGGAGCATTAGAGAGTCCAAAAGGCATCACTAAGTACTCAAAATGGCCTTTGGGCGTATTAAATGCTGTTTTCCATTCATCTCCCTGCTTAATGCGCACAAGGTTATACGCACCACGGAGATCTATCTTAGTGAACCAACTGGCCCCCTTAATCCGAGCAAACAAATCAGACAATAGTGGCAAAGGATACTGAAATTTGACTGTGATTTTATTCAGAAGACGATAATCTATACAAGGTCTCAAAGAACCGTCCTTCTTGGCCACAAAAAAAAATCCTGCACCAAGAGGGGAAGAGGATGGGCGAATATGTCCCTTCTCCAAAGACTCCTTTATATAACTCTGCATCGCGGCATGCTCTGGTATAGACAAATTAAAAAGTCGTCCCTTAGGGAATTTACTACCAGGAATTAAATTTATAGCACAGTCACAATCCCTATGAGGGGGCAGGGCACTGGACCTGGGCTCATCAAATACATCCTGGTAGTCAGACAAAAACTCAGGGACCTCAGAAGGAGTGGAAGAAGCAATAGACACCAACGGAGTATCGCCATGAATTCCCTGACAACCCCAACTTGACACAGACATAGCTTTCCAATCTAAAACTGGATTATGAGCCTGCAGCCATGGCAGACCCAAAACGACAACATCATGCAAATTATGCAGAACAAGAAAGCGAATCACCTCCTGATGTACGGGAGTCATGCACATGGTCATTTGCGTCCAATACTGAGGCTTATTCTCAGCCAATGGCGTAGCATCAATTCCCCTCAGAGGAATAGGAAATTCCAAAGGCTCCAGGACAAAACCACAGCGCCTGGCAAACGACAAATCCATCAGATTCAGGGCAGCACCCGAATCCACAAAAGCCATAACTGGGTAGGACGACAAAGAACAAATCAAAGTAACAGACAAAATAAATTTAGGCTGTATCGTACCAATGGTGACAGGTTTAGCGATTTTTTTTAAACGTTTAGAGCATGCTGAGATAACATGAGTAGAATCACCACAGTAAAAGCACAACCCATTTTGACGTCTATGACTTTGTCGCTCAATTCTGGTCACATTGCATAGACTCAGGTCTCTGTTCAGAAAATACCGCCAAAGGATGAGCAGATCTGCGCTCCCGCAAACGCCGATCAACCTGAATGGCTAAAGCCATAGAATCACTCAGACTTGTAGGGGTGGGAAACCGCACCATAACATTCTTAACGGCCTCAGAAAGACCTTCTCTGAAATTTGCAGCCAGGGCACACTCATTCCATTGAGTAAGCACCGACCATTTCCGAAATTTTTGACAATACACCTCTGCTTCATCCTGACCTTGAGAGATAGCCAGCAACGCTTTTTCTGCCTGATTCTCAAGATTAGGCTCCTCATAAAGCAGTCCAAGAGCCAGAAAAAATGCATCTACATTAAGCAATGCAGGATCTCCTGGCGCCAGAGAGAAGGCCCAATCTTGAGGGTCGCCACGCAACAAGGAGATAACAATTTTAACTTGCTGAGCGGAATCACCAGAGGAACGAGGTCTCAGAGACAGAAATAACTTACAATTATTCTTAAAATTCTGAAACCTAGATCTATCTCCAGAAAACAACTCAGGAATGGGTATCTTTGGTTCTGACATAGGGCTATGAATAACAAAATCCTGAATACTTTGCACCCGTGCAGTAAGATGATCCACACTAGAAGTCAGAGTCTGAACATTCATGTCTGCAGCTGAGCTCAAAACCACCCAGAGTTCAAGGGGATGAAAGAAGCTAAACAGACTGCAGCAAAGGAAAAGCGGGAGGAAAAAAAAAATGTACTCAGGTCTTCTTTTTATCCCACTTCTGCGATGCATTAAACACTTTTTGGCCTGCTATACTGTTATGATCCTTAGTGGTTGAGGATCACAAATTACTCCAGCTAAGTAACAAACATAGGACAAGCTCTAGGGAGGTGGCAAACTGGACTGACCGCAAATCTGAACCTATCCAAACACACTAGAAGTAGCCGGTGAACATGCCTAAAAATCCTAGACGTCTCGAGCCAGCCTGAGGAACTAACGACCCCTAGAGAGAAAGAAAGACCTCTCTTGCCTCCAGAGAAATAATCCCCAAAGATATAGAAGCTCCTAACAAATAATAACGGTGAGGTAAGAGGAAGGCACATACACAGGGGTGAAAACAGATTCAGCAAATGAGGCCCACTAATACTAGATAGCAGAAAATAGTAAAGGGGTCTGTGCAGTCAGTAAAAAACCCTTACAAAATATCCACACTGAGATTTCAAGAACCCCCGCACCAACTAACGGTGTGGGGGGAGAAACTCAGTCCCCTAGAGCAACCAGCAAGCGAGGAGATCACATCTTAGCAAGCTGGACAAAAAACATGATGAATGCTGATAATCAAATAATGAACGGACAAAAACTTAGCTTGTCTTGGAGAGGCTGGGAGCAAGGTAATCACAAGGAATCTGAAGAGCACTGAATACATTGATAGCAGGCAAGGAACTGAGTATCCAGGTGAGCTAAATAGGAAACCAACCAAGGATAACGAACCAGCTGATGCAGCCAACCTGCAGAAAGACAACACTACACAGTACCACTTGTGACCACTAGAGGGAGCCTAAAAATAGAGTTCACAACAGGAGTGGCCTAGCCAGTCTCCAGACCCTAATCCCATAGAAAAATTATGGAGGGAGTTGATGCTCCGAGTTGCCAAGCGACAGCCTCAAAATCTTAATGATTTAGAGATGATCTACAAAGAGGAGTGAACCAAAATTCTTCCTGATGTGTGCAAACCTCATCATCAACTACAAAAAATCCTGACTGATGTGCTTGCCAACAAGGGTTTTGCCACCAAGTATTAAGTCTTGTTTGCCAGAGGGATCAAATACTTATTTATCACTGCAAAATGCAAATAGAGCCTGACTGATTATTTGAGTCTGTGGACAGGAGTCTTTTATAAAGGTGAGTATGTAAAGGTACCGTCACACTCAGCGACGCTGCAGCGATATAGACAACGAGCCGATCGCTGCAGCGTCGCTGTTTAGGTCGCTGTAGAGACGTCAAACACAGCAGCTCCAGAACGATGCAGGAGCGATCCTGTGACGTAACGGTGACTCACTTACCGTTCTCGCAGGTCGTTAGCTCCATGTAAAACATTGCTGGCATCGTTGCTTTGCTGTCAAACACGACGATACACGCCGACCTGACGACCAAATAAAGTTCTGCACTTCTAGCTCCGACCAGCGATATCACAGCGGGATCCAGATTGCTGCTGCGTGTCAAACACAACGAGATCGCTAACCAGGACGCTGCAATGTCACGGATCCTTGTCGTTCTCGTTGTAAAGTTGCTGAGTGTGAAGGTACCCTAAGACAACTGTCTTTAATGCAGGTAACAAGTTGATTAGAAACATCTACCTGGTCTGTAGGAACCAGAACTCTTAATGGTTGGTAGGGGATCAACTACTTATTTCTCACTGCAAAAAGCAAATAAGTTTAGATAATTTATACAATGGGATATTCTGGATTTTAATTCTATGTCTCAATGTTAAAATTAACCTACCCTTAAAATTATAGACTGTTCATGTATTTGTCACTGGGCAAACTTACAAAATCAGCAAGGGATCAAATACTTAATTCCTTCACTGTATCAGCTTTGCACGTAGACGAACAAACAGAATCATTTCCAGTAGTAGATAAAGTAAATGAAGAAATCTGGGTAGTGGTGCTGAGTCATACATTATCCAGGGAAGGGTTTTGTTGAGTGGATTAGTAGACAAAAGATCTAACTGCTTTTTGAGTAGGAATTCAAAAGGTAATGCGGTAATACCGTAGGCACGTTGGTAATGTTGCTTAAATCGATATGAACAATGGAAAGGGATGCAGATCAACCTGTGACTGACAATTGTTCAAAGCAATGACATAAAAATAAATGTTTGGTTAAAAGACTGAAGAAAACAAAACAGGCAAACTAAAATTGCTGAAGACAGCATGCTATATGAGTTTGAGTCCCTTCGGCATTTTGGGCTGTTTTGTGCCACATGTGTCATATTTTGATCTGAATTATGCTTAAATCACTTTTCCACTTGATTTGTGCAAACACACTTTTTGTGTAATACTCCTTTGCTGGTCATGATATACATGTTGTATATGATGGCTCAGGGTTATTCTGTTGCACACTCCTCAGCAGTACTACTTATAATTGTGTACAGTATAGAGTTTTAATGCTTTTATGTATACTCCTTAGTTTGTGCCTTATACTATTGACAACAAGAAGATAGTTTATTGCTGATTACTTATAAGAAACTGGAAGTTATTTAATTAGTTTTTATTCCATCTATGAATAAAACATCTGGGAAAATCACTAAGTGCATGAGTGTTTTTTTTACCATTGATAGAAGGAAGCTGACTGGGCATGTGCAGTCAATCTATATTACAGCCTTTAATACCCTTTAAAGGGTATCCTTCACCAGCACCCGAGGCAATTATGATGTTCTAGACAAAGTGAAAAAGTGTTCTAAAAGCAGAGAGCTGATTCGTACCCTGTACAGTACCTGAGCATATTGAGTTTTAATGTATTTGTTAATTTGACTAAGATATTGCACAAATAGGATATTGCATCAATTTTATCAAATTGATTAAAATGTAATTGAATTTTAGTTACATTTCTTGAAATGTATGTCCCTGTAAATTCAAAATAGATTGCAATTTGATTACTGCAGGTCACAAAGAAAAATGCCCAGCTCCATCTCACTCATTGCTATCAGAGAGTGGGCTCATATGATGCCAGCTGTGGTCATGAGCTTTGTTACTTTGCATCTATTATATAACAATGTCTAGTGCAGCCTATCATGGGGGACAATCACAGTGACTGTTACATTTTTGGACACATATAGCAGTGTTTAGGTTAGGCATAGTAGGTCAGGACACATAGATCATGATTACACCTAGAGAGCAAAAGGCCTAAATCAGAGCTTGATGTAATACTGCAGCACTGAATTACACTCAAAATGGGAGTGATGACATAGGTCTGTGAATAATAATACAAATATTCAAGTGATAGGGAGGTGCTGGCCTTTCAGAGTCTGCATGTCTGTGAATTGATTGATACAGTATATCCTACAGTACAGCATCTTTAAGGGAACCTGTCATGTGAGAAAATACTATTAAACTGAAGATATGGAGTTAATCTGCAGGTTAATAATGATTAGAAAGCCATGCAGGTGCCACACTAAATGCTCAGATGAATAGAGCAAATTAACCTTATGCAGCCCAGCAGCCTTGGGCTTTCAGTCATAGAGACATGGCATGCGAGACTTCTATTACCACTCAGTACAGAGCTGCAGTAGTCAAGCCACAGTTAATTTAGAGTTGAGGGAAAAAGTGTGCCCTTCAAGATTTCCTATTCTTTTGCATGTTTGTCACTCTTAACCCCTTAGTGACAGAGCCAATTTGGTACTTAATGACCGAGCCAATTTTTACAATTCTGACCAGTGTCACTTTATGAGGTTATAACTCTGGAACGCTTTATCGGATCCCGCTGATTCTGAGATTGTTTTTTCGAGACATGTTGTACTTCAAGTTAGTGGTAACATTTCTTCGATATTACTTGCGATTATTTATGAAAAAAATGGAAATATGGCGAAAATTTTTAAAATTTTGCAATTTTCAAACTTTGTATTTTTATGCCCTTAAATCAGAGAGATATGTCACAAAAAATAGTTAATAAATAACATTTCTCACATGTCTACTTTACATCAGCACAATTTTGGAAACAATTTTTTTTTTTGTTAGGGAGTTATAAGGGTTAAAAGTTGACCAGCAATTTCTCATTTTTACAACACCATGTTTTTTTTAGGTACCACATCACCTTTGAAGTGATTTTGAGGGGTATATATGATAGAAAATAACCAAGTGTGACACCATTCTAAAAACTGCACCCCTCAAGCTGCTCAAAACCACATTCAAGAAGTTTATTAACCCTTTACGTATTTCACAGGAACTAAAAGAATGTGGAAGAAAAAAATGAACATTTTACTTTTTTTTGCAAACATTTTACTTCAGAACCATTTTTTTTAATTTTCACAAGTGTAAAAACAGAAATTTAACCACAAATTTTGTTGTGCAATTTTTCCTGAGTACACCGATACCCCATATGTGGAGGTAAACCACTGTTTGGGCGCACCGCAGAGCTTGGAAGTGAAGGAGCACCATTTGACTGTTTCAATGCAGAATTGGCTGGAATTGAGATCGGACGCCATGTCGCGTTTGGAGAGCCCCTAATGTGCCTAAACAGTGGAAACCCCCCACAAGTGACACCATTTTGGAAACTAGACCCCCCAAGGAACTTATCTAGATGTGTGGTGAGCACTTTGAACCCCCAAGTGCTTCACAGAAGTTTATAACGTAGAGCCGTGAAAATAAAAAATCGCATTTGTTTTCACAAAAATGATTTTTCATTCACAAATTCTTATTTTCACAAGGGTAACAGGAGAAATTAGACCACAAAAGTTGTTGTGCAATTTCTCCTGAGTACGTCGATACCCCATATGTGGAGGTAAAACACTGTTTGGGCGCACCGCAGAGCTTGGAAGTGAAGGAGCACCGTTTGACTTTTTCAATGCAGAATTGGCTGGAATTGAGATCGGATGCCATGTCGCGTTTGGAGAGTCCCTGATGTGCCTAAACAGTAGAAACCCCCCACAAGTGATACCATTTTGGAAACTAGACCCCTTAAGGAACTTATCTAGTTGTGTGGTGAGCACTTTGAACCCCCAAGTGCTTCACAGAAGTTTATAACGTAGAGCCGTGAAAATAAAAAATCTCATTTTTTCTACAAAAATGATCTTTTTGCCCCCAAATTTTTATTTTCATAAGGGTAACAGGAGAAATTAGGCCACAAATGTTGTTGTGCAATTTCTCCTGAGTACGTCGATACCCCATATATGGGGGTAAACCACTGTTTGGGCGCACCGCAGAGCTTGGAAGAGGAGTGTCGTTTTACTTTTTCAATGTAAAATTGGCTGGAATTGAGATCGGACGCCATGTCACGTTTGGAGAGCCGCTGATGTGCCTAAACAGTAGAGACCCCCCACATATGACACCATTTTGGAAACTAGACCCCTTAAGGAACTTATCTAGATGTGTGGTGAGCACTTTAAACCCCCAGGTGCTTCACAGAAGTTTATAACGTAGAGCCGTGAAAATAAAAAAATCGCATTTTTTCTACAAAAATGATCTTTTTGCCTCCAAATTTTTATTTTACCAAGGGTAACAGGAGAAAATGGACCCCAGAAGCTGTTATACAATTTGTCTTGAGTACGCCGACACCCCATATGTGGGGGTAAACCACTGGTTGGGCGCATGGCTGAGCTCGGAAGCAAAGGAGCGCCATTTGACTTTTCAATGCAAAATTTACTGGAATTGAGATCGGACGCCATGTCGCGTTTGGAGAGCCCCTGATGTGCCTAAACAGCAGAAACCCCCCAAAAGTGACCCCATTTTGGAAACTAGACCCCCCATGGAACTTATCTAGATGTGTAGTGAGAACTTTGAATGCCCAAGTGCATCACAGAAGTTTATAATGCAGAGTCGTGAAAATAAAAAATATATATTTTTTAACAATAAAGATTTTTTAGCCCCCAAGTTTTTATTTTCACAAGGGTAACAAGAGAAATTGGACCCCAAAAGTTGTTGTCCAATTTGTCCTGAGTATGCTGGTACCCCATATGTGGGGGTAAACCACTGTTTGGGCGCACGGCAGAGCTCGGAAAGGAAGGAGTGCCATTTTGGAATGCAGACTTTGATAGAATTGTCTGCGGGCGTTATGTTGCCTTTGCAGACCCCTAATGTACCTAAACAGTAGAAACCCCCAACAAGTGACCCCATTTTGGAAAATAGACCCCCCAAGGAACTTATCTAGATATGTGGTGAGAACTTTGAATGCCCAAGTGCTTCACTGAAGTTCATAATGCAGAGTAGTGAAAATAAAAAATATTTTTTTTCCCACAAAAAAGATTTTTTTAGCCCCCAAATTTTTATTTTCACAAGGGTAACAAGAGAAATTGGACCGCAAAAGTTGTTGTCCAATTTGTCCTGAGTATGCTGGTACCCCATATGTGGGGGTAAACCACTGTTTGGGCGCACGGCAGAGCTCGGAAGGGAAGGAGCGCCATTTTGGAATGCAGACTTTGATAGAATTGTCTGCGGGCGTTATGTTGCGTTTGCAGACCCCTAATGTACCTAAACAGTAGAAACCCCCACAAGTGACCAAATTTTGGAAACTAGACCCCCTAAGGAACTTATCTAGATATGTGGTGAGAACTTTGAAAGCTCAAGTGCTTCACAGAAATTTATAATGCAGAGTAGTGAAAATAAAAAAATATATTTTTTTCCAACAAAAAAGATTTTTAGCCCCCAAGTTTTTATTTTCACAAGGGTAACAAGAGAAATTGGACCCCAAAAGTTGTTGTCCAATTTGTCCTGAGTATGCTGGTACCCCATATGTGGGGGTAAACCACTGTTTGGGCGCACGGCAGAGCTCGGAAGGGAAGGAGCGCCATTTTGGAATGCAGACTTTGATAGAATTGTCTGCGGGCGTTATGTTGCGTTTGCAGACCCCTAATGTACCTAAACAGTAGAAACCCCCACAAGTGACCAAATTTTGGAAACTAGACCCCCTAAGGAACTTATCTAGATATGTGGTGAGAACTTTGAAAGCTCAAGTGCTTCACAGAAATTTATAATGCAGAGTAGTGAAAATAAAAAAATATATTTTTTTCCAACAAAAAAGATTTTTAGCCCCCAAGTTTTTATTTTCACAAGGGTAACAAGAAAAATTGGACCCCAAAAGTTGTTGTCCAATTTGTCCTGAGTATGCTGGTACCCCATATGTGGGGGTAAACCACTGTTTGGGCGCACGGCAGAGCTCGGAAGGGAAGGAGCGCCATTTTGGAATGCAGACTTTGATAGAATTGTCTGCGGGCGTTATGTTGCGTTTGCAGACCCCTAATGTACCTAAACAGTAGAAACCCCCACAAGTGACCAAATTTTGGAAACTAGACCCCCTAAGGAACTTATCTAGATATGTGGTGAGAACTTTGAAAGCTCAAGTGCTTCACAGAAATTTATAATGCAGAGTAGTGAAAATAAAAAAATATATTTTTTTCCAACAAAAAAGATTTTTAGCCCCCAAGTTTTTATTTTCACAAGGGTAACAGGAGAAATTGGACCGCAAAAGTTGTTGTCCAATTTATCCCGAGTACGCTGATGCCCCATATGTGGGGGTAAACCACTGTTTGGGCGCACGGCAGAGCTCAGAAGGGAGGGAGTACCATTTGACTTTTTTAGCGCAAAATTGGCTGTCGTGTTTGGAGACCCCCTGATGTACCTAAACAGTGGAAACCCCCCAATTCTAACTCCAACCCTAACCCCAACACAGCCCTAACCCTAATCTCAACCCGATCCATAATCCTAATCACAACCCTAACGATAATCACAACCCTAACCCCAAAACAGCCCTAATCTCAACCCTAACCATAACCCTAATCAAAACCCTAAATCCAACACACCCCTAACCCTAATCCCAACCCTAACCCTAATCCCAACCCTAATCCCAAACGTAACACTAATCCCAACCCTAATCCAAACCCTAACCCTAATCCCAACTCTAACCCTAACTTTAGCCCCAACCCTAACTTTAGCCCCAACCCTAACCATAACTTTAGCCCCCGTCGTCACAAAAAAAGTTCAATGTAACCTTTTTTTTGTACGTCGCGTCCGCCATTTCCGCGGATGCGTGGCCGTAACTCTGCCCCCTCCTCCCCAGGACATAGACTGGGCAGCGGATGCGTTGAAAAACTGCATCCGCTGCCCACGTTGTGCACAATTTTCACAACGTGCGTCGGTACATCGGGCCGACGCATTGCGACCGCCCCGTACCGACGCAAGTGTGAAAGAAGCCTAAGGCTACTTTTACACTAGCGTCGTACTCGGCCCATCGCAGTGTGTCGGGCCGACGTACCGACGCTAGCGTTGTAAGCGCCGCACAACGGGTGCAGCGGATGCTGTTTTTTCAACGCATCCGCTGCCCCATTGTGAGGTGCGGGGAGGCGGGGGCGGAGTTCCGGCCACGCATGCGCGGTCGGAAATGGCGGACACGTCGCACAAAAAAGTTACATGTAGTTTTTTTTGTGTCGATGGTCCGCCGAAGCACGACGCATCCGTCGCACGACGGATGCGACATGTAGCAATCCGTCGCAATGCATCGCTAATGCAAGCCAATGGAGAAAAAACGCATCCTGCAAGCACTTTTGCAGGATGCGTTTTTTCTCCAACGACGCATTGCGACGGAAGCCAAAAAACGCTAGTGTGAAAGTAGCCTAACCCTAACCCTAGCCCTAACCCTAACCCTAAATTTAGCCCCAACCCTAACCCTAACTCTAACCCTAACTCTAACCCTAACCCTAACCCTAACCCTAACTCTAACCCTAACCCTAACCCTAACCCTAACCCTAACCCTAATTTTAGCCCCAACTTGTCTTCTCCTGCCGGCCGGCAGATGGCAGCAGATGGCGGGCGCACTGCGCATGCGCCCGCCATGATGAAAAAGCCGGCTGGCAGGAGAAGACAGAAGAGGACCCAGGGACCCCGGGTGAGTATGATAGGGTCCCCGAATCCCCCTATTTCTCTGTCCTCTGATGTGCGATCACATCAGAGGACAGAGAAATAACTGATCGCTTTTTTTTTTTTTTTGCGGTCGCCGGTAAACTGTTAATTACCGGCGATCGCAAAGCAGGGGTCGGTGCAAACCGACCCCGATCATGTTCTTTGGGGTCTCGGCTACCCCCGGCTGCCGAGACCCCAAAGAACATCCGGGTGCCAGGCGGCGGGCGCACTGCGCGTGCGCCCGCCATTTTTTCCCGGAAAAAAGATGGCGGCGCCCATGGGGAGACACGAGGAGCACCGGGGGAGGTAGGTAAGTATTGGGGGGCTATTGGGGGCCATCGGGGACCACATTTCTCTGTCCTCCGATGTGCGATCACATCGGAGGACAGAGAAATTAAACGGCAAATCGCGTTTTGTTTTTTTTTGTTGCGACCGCCGGTAAACGGTTAATTACCGGCGATCGCAACTCGGGGGTCGGTAAAAACCCCCCGAATCATGTTCTCTGGGGTCTCGGCTACCCTCGGCAACCGAGACCCCAGAGAAAATCCGTCTCTGGGGGGCGCTATTCACTTTTTCCACAGCGCCGTTAATTAACGGCGCTGTGGATTAAGTACCCTTAGCGGCCGCCGTTAAAAGGCGTATCGGCGGTCGTTAAGGGGTTAAAAGTTTCAGATCACCAAACAAATGTAAATATAAGCTAAAGATAACAAAAGTAAACACAAAATGCAAGTTTTTAAATAAAGGTCTTTATTATTAAAGGAAAAACAAATCCAAACCTACAGGGCCTTTGTGAAAAAGGGATTGCCCCTAAACCTAATAACTGTTTGGGCCACCCTTAGCAGCAATAACTGCCATCAAGCATTTGTGATAACTGACAATGAGTCTTTAACAGCGCACTGGAGGAATTTTGGCCCACTCATCTTTGCAGCATTGTTGTAATTCAGCCACATTGGAGGGTTTCCGATCATAAACCACCTTTTTAAGCTGATGCCGCAGCATCTCAGTCAGATTAAGGTCAGGACTTTGACTAGGCCACTTTAAAGTCTTAAATTTGTTTTTCTTAAGCCATTCAGAGGTGGACTTCCTGATGTGTTTGAATAATTTTCCTGCTGTAATACATTAAAAAAGACATGGATCCTGGTCAGCACAACCTGGGAAGAACAACCAATATGTTTCAGCTAAGAGCCTTAATCATGGTATGTAACACCCTGGCTGAACAGGTTTCTAATATAGATCACAAGTTAGTGTTGCACAGATGTGAGCTAAAGAGGATAACAAAACACCTGAAAAATTAACTCAATAAAAGTGCCACGAAAATTTAACACATAGAGTTGGAAGAAAATAAACACATACTGTATATCATACATAAATAAACAAAGACGGTATGAAAAGAGAAAAAGAAAGAAAGGAAAAAAAAGTTTTTTCCTTTGCTAAAAAAAATATTTGTAGTATACCAAGACAAATGGAAAAATTAATTAGACTTAATTGTATTGTAAAATAAGATAGATTCATACCGTGGGGGACTCTGGTCTGTAATTTAAAATTCCAAAAATATATGCAATTCAACAATTTTCCAAATGCGCTTCAGCCTGAGGTTATGACCAGATGACCAAACAATCTCTTCTAGGATTTTTGGTAGACAGCAGTATTCATGGTTCAGTTTACCACAGCAAGTCTTCCAGGTCCTGAAGCAGCAAAACAGCCCCAGACCATCACACTACCACCACCACCATATTTTACTGTTGGCAAGTTTTTATTTTCCAAATTGCTGTGTTACTTCTAAGCCAGATGTAATCGGACATACTTCTTCAAAAATCTTCAATTTTTGTCTCATCCATCCACAGTGCATACAGTCAAAAGTATTGTGGATCATAAATATGTTTTCTGGCAAAACTGAGACAAGCCCTTATGTTGTTATTGCTCAGCAGCGGTTTTCGTTTTGAAACTCTGCCATGCAGGGCATTTTTGTCCAGTCTCTTTCTTATGGTGGAGTGATGAACACTGACCTTAACTGAGACAAGAGAGACCTGTAGTTTTTTGGATGTTGTTGTGGGGTCTTTTGTCACCTCTTGAATGAGTTGTTTCTGCCCTCCTGGGGTAATTTTGGTTGGCCGTCTACTCCTGGGAAAGTTCATCACTGTTCCTTGTTCTTGCTATTTGTGGATAATGGCTCTCACTGTGGTTTGATGCAGTCCCAAATCTTTAGAAATGGCTTTATAACCTTTTCCAGACTGATAGATCTTAATTACTTGATTTCTCATATGTTACATAATTTCTTTTGGTCTACTTCACTTTGTCAATTGAGTCCTATTTAATTTGAACTCAGCATCCCAAAAATGTGATAAACCACAGTTAGTTGTGTTTTTTTTTGTTGGGGGGTGCAATCATTTTTTTTCACACAGGGCCCTGTAGGTTTGGATTTCTTTTTCTCCGAATAATAAAGACCTTCAATTAAAAGCTGCATTTTGTGTTTACTTGTGTTATCTTTGTCTAACTTTTAAATTTGTTTGGTGATCTGAAACATTATGTTTGACTTAGATGCAAAAGAATAGGAAATCAGGAATGGGGCAAAGACTTTTTCACACAACTGTATGCCATGGCTATCATGTGGGCAAAGGAGCTGTGCCCACACGATTGCCCCAGAAGGCAGGCATGATAACCGAGCTTCGGCTGTTACTTCCAAGACTAGTGCACTTATGGCAAAGGGCCATTTAACCCCCTAAATTAAGAGATCAGTAGTAGTGTTGAGCGATACCGTCCGATACTTGAAAGTATCGGTATCGGAAAGTATCGGCCGATACCGTCACAGTATCGGAATCCAATCCGATACCGATACCCGATACCAATACAAGTCAATGGGACTCATGTATCGGACGGTATCCCTGATGGTTCCCAGGGTCTGAAGGAGAGGAAACTCTCCTTCAGGCCCTGGGAACCATATAAATGTGTAAAAGAAAGAATTAAAATAAAAAATATCGCTATACTCACCTCTCCGACGCAGCCGGGACTTCAGCGAGGGAACCGGCAGCGTTGTTTGTTTAAAAATCGCGCTATTACTTGGTTACGTGAATTCCCGGCTTGTGATTGGTCAGGTCGGCCATGTTGCCGGGACGCGGACCAATCACAGCAAGCCGTGACGAAATTACGTCACGGCTTGCTGTGATTGGTCCGCGTCCCGGCAATATGGCCGCCCTGACCAATCACAAGCCGGGACGTCACGGGAGGCTGGACACGCGCTCATTTTAAAATGGGCGCGTGTCCAGCCTCCCGTGACGTCACGGCTTGTGATTGGTTGCGCCGCGATCAACCAATCACAAGCCGGGAGGCTGGACACGCTCATTTTGAAATGGGCGCGTGTCCAGCCTCCCGGCTTGTGATTGGTTGACCGCGACGCAACCAATCACAAGCCGTGACGTCACGGGAGGCTGGACACGCGCCCTTTTTAAAATGAGCGCGTTTCCAGCCTCCCGTGACGTCACGGCTTGTGATTGGTTAATGGCGGCCATGTTGCCGGGACGCGGACCAATCACAGCAAGCCGTGACGTATTTTCGTCACGGCTTGCTGTGATTGGTCCGCGGCCCGGCAACATGGCCGCCCTGACCAATCACAAGCCGGGACTTCGCGTAACCATGTAAAAGCGGGAATTTTAAACAAACAACGCTGCCGGTTCCTGCGCTGAGGTCCCGGCTGCGTCGGACAGGTGAGTATAGCGATATTTTTTATTTTAATTCTCTATTTTACACATTTTAACATTAATGTTGTTCCGATACCCGATACCACAAGAGTATCGGAATCCCGGTATCGGAATTCCGATACAGCAAGTATCGGCCGATACCCGATACTTGCAGCATCGGAATGCTCAACACTAATCAGTAGTGATCATAGCATTAAGGAGGCTGTAAGAGGGAGGATGCACCCTCTCCCATGTGTTTAGCACCAGTGCGTGTCACTGCCGGCTTCCAATCATCTTTATGGCCACAAAGCTCTGTCAACAGAGAAATAAAAAAAGCTATACATATCAGAATATAGTAATGCAAAAACAATTCTTTTTTTCTAAAAAAAATTGTTTAGTTTAAAAGTGGTAAAACATAAAAGGATGATGAAAATGAGGTAGCGTTATAATGACAGTGACGCAAAGAAAAAAGCTGCCTTATCACTTTTACTTCAGAATGGCATAAAAAAATCCTGAATTGTTGGTTTTTGTTCATTCTGCCTCTCAAAAATTGTAATAGAAAGCTATCAAAAACTGTTACGTGCCCTAAAATGGTTGCATAAAACATCAACTTGTCCCACAAAAAACAAGCCCTCATCTGACTCTGTCTGCAGAAACATAGAAAAAGTATAGCTCTCAGAATATGGTGGTGCAAAAACTTAAAACAAAAACAACAGTTTTTTAGTATGTAGTAGAAGCCAAACATAAAAAAAAAAAATCTGTTATCACTAGTGTTGAGCGATACCGTCCGATACTTGAAAGTATCGGTATCGGATAGTATCGGCCGATACCCGAAAAGTATCGGATATCGCCGATACCGATACCCGATACCAATACAAGTCAATGGGACACCAAGTATCGGAAGGTATCCTGATGGTTCCCAGGGTCTGAAGGAGAGGAAACTCCCCTTCAGGCCCTGGGATCCATATTAATGTGTAAAATAAAGAATAAAAATAAAAAATATTGATATACTCACCCTCTGACGCGCCCTGGTTGTAACCGCCAGCCTCCGTTCATAAGAATGAGCGCTTGAAAGTCCTTAGATGACGTCGCGGCCTGTGATTGGTCGCGGAGCGGTCACGTGACCGCAACGCGACCAATCACAGGCCGCGACGTCATCTAAGGACTTTCAAGCGCTTGAAAGACCTTAGATGACGTCACGGCTTGTGATTGGTCGCGTTGCGGTCACGTGACCGCTCCGCGACCAATCACAGGCCGCGACGTCATCTAAGGACTTTTAAGCGCTCATTCTTATGAACGGAGGCTGGCGGTTACATCGGTAAGGTCCAGGCTGCGTCGGAGAGGTGAGTATATCAATATTTTTTATTTTTATTCTTTATTTTACACATTAATATTGATCCCGATACCGATTCCCGATATCACAAAAGTATCGGATCTCGGTATCGGAATTCCGATACAGCAAATATCGGCCAATACCCGATACTTGCGGTATCGGAATGCTCAACACTAGTTATCACTGTAATTGTACTGACCTGAAGAATAAATCAGTCTAATCATTTATATTGCATGATGAATGGCGTGAAAAATAAATAAAACCAATACTTGACCTGCTGTTTATTTAGTCTGACTCCCAACAATCAAAATAATATGTTAGGGTCACATTCATTTTGCTCTTTGCACTGAGTGGTTTTGCTGGGTTTTCCTTGTACATCTCTGAAATACGTCATTCAGACTGAATCATCAGCAGAATATCTATATACCGTATATATAATTGTCTAAGGGGTACTTCCATCTGTTTGTCTGTAACTTCTGTCTGTCTGTCGCGAAAATCCCGGGTCGCTGATTGGTCATGCCCGGCAGGCCGCGACCAATCAGTGATATTGGGGTGGGATTTAAACACTGCTTCACTTTTTACTATTGATGCTGCCTATGCAGCATCAATAGTAAAAAACATAATGTTAAAAATAATAATAATAATAAAAAATAACATTATATTCTCACCTTCCGGCGTCTGCGGCAGCCTTTCCCACTGCTCGCGATGCTCCGGTCCCAAGAATGCATTGTGGCAATGACTCGAGATCAATAGTGGTCTCGCGAGATGATGACATAGCATTCTCATGAGCATCATGGGTTATTCCTGCAAGGCATTACTGGTAATGGAGCGTCGCGAGGAGCATCACTAAAGGCCTGGGCTGGATCCGGCGGCTGCCGGAAGGTGAGTATATAACTATTTTTTATTTTAATAGTTTTTTAACAGGGATATGGTGCCCACATTGCTATATACTACGTGGGCTGTGTTATATACTGCGTGGGTTGTGTTATATACTACATCGCTGTGCTATATACTATCTGGGCTGTGTTATATACTGATTGGCTGTGCAATATACTACGTGGGCTGTGTTATATACTATGTGGGCTGTGTTATATACTGCGTGGGCTGTCTTATATACTGTGTGGGCTATGTTATATACTACGTTGCTGTGCTATATACTATGTTGGGTGTGTTATATACTATGTGGCCGTGCAATATACTACGTGGACTGTGTTATATACTATGTGGGCTGTGTTATATACTGCATGGGCTGTGTTATATACTGCATGGGCTGTGTTATATACTATGTTGCTGTGCTATATACTATGTAGCCTGTGCTTTATACTATGTAGCTGTGCAATATACTACGTGGCTGTGCTATATACTATGTGGCTGTGTTATATACTATGTCGCTGTGCTATATACTATGTAAGCTGTGCTATATACTATGTCGCTGTGCTATATACTACATGGCTGTGCTATATACTACATAGCTGTGTGATATACTATGCGGCTGTGCTATATACTACGTAGCTGTGTTATATACTACGTGGCTGTGCTATATACTACGTGGGCTGTGTTATAAACTACGTGGGCTATGCTATATACTACGTAGGCTGTGCTCTATACTACATGGGCTGTATTGCATACTGCGTGGGCTGTGTTATATACTACGTGGGCTGTGCTATATACTACATGGGCTGTGCTATATACTATGTGGCTGTGCTATATACTATGTAGCTGTGCAATATACTACGTGGCTGTGCAATATACTACGTGGCTGTGCTATATACTACATGGCAGTGTTATATACTACGTAGCTGTGTTATATACTACGTGGCTGTGCTATATACTAGTGGCTGTGCTATATACTATGTGGGCTGTGTTATATGCTATGTGGGCTGTGAGAATTTTTTGCCCGGGGCCCTCAAAAACCTGGAGCTGACCCTGGCTTCACTGATTAGTTGTGCCAGGCCGGACATGAACAATCAGTGACAGACGCAGTCCAGCAGCGAATTGGCGCAGGATTTGAACCACGCTTTGCTGATTGATCGTGCCCTGCAGGCCGAATCCTGTGTATTCATTGCATTATTCTGAAATCATCATAAATAAATTACATACATATTGTAGAATACCCAATGTGTTAGAATCGGGCCACCATCTAGTTCCCTGTAAAGGGGCATAGAGAGACACTGAGGATGCTGTCTACCTGATGACACATTAAAAGTGAAACATCATTTTAAACTTTAAAAAAAACAGTTTTGTGTATTTTTGATAAGAACAATACTGCTGAATAGAGGACAGATGTAGTCCAAAGAAACTCTATTGCCTCATTAGTGAATGGATCCCTCAGAGTCATTTAGGGTCATTTGGAGATTTAAATGGAAACCCCCATTCAGGGTAGAGATAAATGTGATCCAAAATGATCCAAACACATGGCGCCAAAGCATCATTTTAGTGGAAAATGGTAATTTTCCATTTTTTCAGCACAATGTTATGCAATTCTGGGACTTGCCTAAGGTTTAACAATGTCCACTACACACCCAGATGAATTTATTGAGAGATGTACTTTCCAAAATGGGGTATCTTGTGGGGTTTTCTGCTGTTTTGGTATGTCAGGGGCTCTTCAAATGTGACATGGCATCTGCAATCTATTCCAGCCAAAATGGTGATCCAAAATTCAAATGGTGCTCCTTTCCATCTGAGTCCTGCCATGCACCCAAACAGTAGTTTTCTATTACATACGGATTATCAGTGTACTTAGTAGAAATTTCACAACAAATTGTATAGCTCATATTTTCCTGTTACCCTTGTGAAAGTGAAAAATGTAGAGCAAAACTAAAATCTTTTTTTTTTTTAAATTCCTTGAGGTTTGTAGTTTCCAAAATTGGTTCACTTGAGGGGGTGTCCACTGTTTAGACACATAAGGGGCTCTGCAAACGCAACATGGCGTCCACTAGTTATTCTAGCCAATTTTGCGCTTCAAAAGCCAAATGCCAGTCCTTCCCTTCTTAGCCCTGTCATGTGCCCAAACAGTATTTTTCCAACACATATAGGGTATTGGTGTACTCAAGAGAAATTATGCAACAAACTGTATGTCTATTTTCTTCTGTTACCCTTGATAACATCCAAATATTGATAATAAAGCAAAATTTTTGTGGGAAAAAGTAAAATTTTATTTTTTTCCTTTCAAATTACTTTAATTCCTGTGACATACACTACCGTTCAAAAGTTTAGGGTCACATAGAAATTTCCTTATTTTTGAAAGAGAAGCACAGCTTTTTTCAATGAAGCTAAGATTCAGTGATTCAGAAATACACTCTATACATTGTTAAAGTGGTAAATGACTATTCTAGCTGCAACTACTACTCGGCGCCCACTGTTCAGAGATGTGCGGGTGCTCAGAGCAGCAGAGGAGAGGTGAGTAGTGTATTTATTTTTATGGGGGTGCATTATACAATATAAAGTCTACTTATGGGGCTGCATTATACTATAGAGTCGGCATATGGGCGGCTGCATTATACTATGCAGTCTGCCTATGGGGGCTGTATTATATTATACAGTCTGCCTATGGGGGGCTGCATTATACTATACAGTCTGCCTATGGAAGGATGCATTATATAATAGAGTCTGCTTTTAGGGGGCTGCATCATTCTGTAGAGTCTGCCTTTGGGGATGCATTATATAATATAGAGTTTGCCTAGGTGGAGTGCATTATATTATATAGAGTCTGCCTATGGGGTTGCATTATGTTATATAGAGTCTGCCTATTTGAAGTCCATTACACTATATAGAGTCTGCCTATGGAGAGTGCATTATACTATAGAGGTCTATGGGGGTGAATTATACTATAGAATCTGCATATGGGAGGTGCATTATACTATAGAGTCTACATATGGGGAGTGTATTATACTATATTGTCTACCTATGGGGGTGCATTATACAATATAGAGTCTTTGTATAGGGTGTGCATTATACTATAGAGCCTGCCTATGGGGAGTGCATTATGCTATAGAGTTTGAAAATGAGGAGTGCATTATATTATAGTGTCTACCTATGGGGAGATCATAACAAATAGAGTCTGCCTATGGGGAGCACATTACACTACAGAGTCTGCCTATGGGGGTGCATTATACAATAGTCTGCCTATGGGGATGCATTATACTATAGTTTCTGTTTATGGGGAGTGCATTATGTTATAGAGTTTGCATATGGGGAGTGCATTTTACTATAGTGTCTACCCATGCGGGGTGCATTATAATACATAGTGTCTGCATGTGGTGAGTGCATTATACAATATAGAGTTTGCCTATGGGGAGTGCATTATATTATATAGAGTCTGGCTATGGGGTTGCATTATGTTATATAGAGTCTGCCCATTTGGAGTCCATTACACTATGTAGAGTCTGCCTATGGAGAGTGCATTATACTATAGAGGTCTATGGGGGTGTATTATGCTATGGTTTCTGCATATGGGGATGCATTATACAATATAGTCTGCCTATGGGGAGTGCATTATACTATATAGTCTGCACATGGGAGGTGCATTATACTTTAGAGTCTTCATATGGGGAGTGCATTATACTATATTGTCTACCTATGGTGGGTGCATTATACAATATAGAGTCTTTGTATAGGGTGTGCATTATACTATAGAGTCTGCCTATGGGGAGTGCATTATGCTATAGAGTTTAAAAATGAGGAGTGCATTATATTATAGTGTCTACCTATGGGGGGGATAATAACATGTAGAGTCTGCCTATGGGGAGCACATTATACTACAGAGTCTGCCTAGGGGGTGCATTATACAATAGAGTCTGCCTATGGGGGATGCATTATACTATAGTTTAGGTTTATGGGAATGTGCATTATGCTATAAAGTTTGCATATGGGGAGTGCTTTTTACTATAGTGTCTACCCATGCGGGGTGCATTATAATAATAGAGTCTGCCTATGGGGAGTGCATTATACTATAGAGTCTGCCTATGGGGGTGCATGATACTATATAGCGTCTGCCTAAGGGAGTTGCATTTTACTATATAGAGTCTGCCTATGGGGGTGCATGATACTATATAGCGTCTGCCTAAGGGAGTTGCATTTTACTATATAGAGTCTGTCTATGTGGAGTGCATTATACTATATAGAATATGGTTATGGGGAGTGAATTATGCTATATAATGCCTGCCTATAGGGAATGCATTCTACAATATAGAGTCTGTCTATGGGGAGAGTATTATACCCCATGGAGGCTTATTGGGAGTACATTATACTATATGGAGGCCTTAGGGGATTGCACTATGTTATATTGAGGACTATCTGGTGCATTATACTATATGGGGGTCTATGGGGGTGCATTATACTATAGAATCTGCATATGGGAGGTGCATTATACTATAGAGTCTACATATGGGGAGTGTATTATACTTTATTGTCTACCTATGGGGGTGCATTATACAATATAGAGTCTTTGTATAGGGTGTGCATTATACTATAGAGCCTGCCTATGGGGAGTGCATTATGCTATAGAGTTTGAAAATGAGGAGTGCATTATATTATAGTGTCTACCTATGGGGGGATAATAACATGTAGAGTCTGCCTATGGGGAGCACATTATACTACAGAGTCTGCCTAGGGGGTGCATTATACAATAGAGTCTGCCTATGGTGGATGCATTATACTATAGTTTAGGTTTATGGGGAGTGCATTATGCTATAAAGTTTGCATATGGGGAGTGCATTTTACTATAGTGTCTACCCATGCGGGGTGCATTATAATAATAGAGTCTGCCTATGGGGAGTGCATTATACTATAGAGTCTGCCTATGGGGGTGCATTATACAATATACAGTCTGTCTATGGGGAGTGAATTTTACTATATAGAGTCTGCCTATGGGGGTGCATGATACTATATAGCGTCTGCCTAAGGGAGTTGCATTTTACTATATAGAGTCTGTCTATGTGGAGTGCATTATACTATATAGAATATGGTTATGGGGAGTGAATTATGCTATATAATGCCTGCCTATAGGGAATGCATTCTACAATATAGAGTCTGTCTATGGGGAGAGTATTATACCCCATGGAGGCTTATTGGGAGTACATTATACTATATGGAGGCCTTAGGGGATTGCACTATATTATATTGAGGACTATCTGGTGCATTATAGTATATGGGGGTCTATGGGGAGTACATAATATTATTAGAGGCCTAGGGAGTGCATTATACTATGTTAAATACTATCTGGTGCATTATACTATATGGTGGCTATCTAGGGGGCCATCATACAGTGTAGAGATTACAGTGAGGGGCAATCATACAGTGTTGGAGCCATCAAACAGTTTGGGGGCTACTAAGGCATCAAGAAACTGTGTGAGTGGTACTATACAGTGAGGGGGCATTATACTGTGTATCAGAGAGCATCATACTGTGTATAGGGGAGCTGTACAGGGGTGAGACTTGGGATGTTATTAAATGTATAGTGGGCACTTATTATTATAAGGGAAATCAGGTTTCTGTGATGGTCAAGAAGGCACACGGCATTATTACTTTCTAGGGGATAAAATGTGTACACTGTTTTCTAGGGCACTTGCACTCATCATTAATATATTCTTGCTTTAGAATTTAGGCACACAGAACCACACAATAGGTGCAGTAATAGGGAAACATATGGCAGCAGTGACTCAGTATTGGGGTATCAGAAGGATGAGGAGTTTCTGCAGGTTGGGAATAGTCCCATTGGGGAGAGTGCTGAAAACATGAGATGTGAAATGTATCTTTGTTGTAATATCTGCAGCTGAGTCCTGGCTGGAAGAAGTCGTCATGTTGGTCTGGACCAGATAGAGAAGACGTGAGAAAAGAACAATTCCATCAGAAAGAATGTCAGTGGAAAGTCACAATCTATAACTGTACTGTGATCTCTTATATGTTCCATAAGACTGGTATCTACCCCTGACCATATAGTGGTAATATCAATGTTGGTAATTTTATAGAGATTATTTTCAGCAACATCGCTGTCTTCTGCTGAGGTTCTCCTACATCCACTATTAGGGTGCGTCATTGAGTTGTAATCATACCTGGTTAGGGGCCCACTGAGAAATTTTGCCCCCCTGAACCAAAAACCTAGCTACGCCTTTGAATGCCTTACATAGAGGATGCAAAAAGAAACAGCATGCCTACACAATGTAGAGGTGTCCCCCTTCCTCAAGCATACTCTATTTTTCTCCTATCTGGTTATATATTGATGTAAATAAAGATATATACCACTTGGCGAACACCTCAAACCATTCATTAATACATAATACATAACTATACATGAACATGTGAATAAAACGACTTCTAAGATGAAATTCATCATATTAACATTATAGAAAAATACAAAAATATTTCTCAAATGAAGTCCATATGACCATATATAAAAATGTGTTCTGGAATCTGGAAACAAAAGTGTGGCAATACCATAAGATAGAGCCTCTGATGAAGATAAGCCCTGGTCCAAAAACTACTTTTATTTATAATTATGCCATATTAATAAAATATACTGCATTGCTTTTATATAGATGAAAAGTGAGCCACTGACTTCACATATATACTGTAGTCTGTTGCAGCATCTTTAGCCAATTTTCCTACTTTCTGGCAATTGTTTTTACATGGTCCATTTTTTTGTTAGGGAAAAGTAATGTCGTTTACCCCCAAATTTACCAACAAATTATTACGGTTTATCGAGACATTTAACTGCGCTGTGTTTAAATAGTCAAGTAGTAGTTGAAACATATAATCCACACCAATATTACTAGCAAGCAGTTGTTGAATTATCATTTTCGACCATTATATGAACCCTAGCATTTCTGGTTGATTTCATATCTCAGTTGGTTATGGGTGGTAACAAAGTTTTGGTCATAAAACTTAAGCTTTTTCTATTAACATTGAACAAAGATCTTGATACTCCACAAATTTGGAGTATCAAGTATTTGTACCACCTGTGTGTTCCGACAACATGATTTCATAATTTGATAAAGTATGCTTCCACAAGACAGCATAGGGCAATGTTTCAAGATACTATAACACATTTCAAGGCCTAAAAATGCAGTGGAAGCACTGGCAGAAAGTGAAGGGGAGACTAGCGCGAGAGCATCGGATAGGCCCAGAGCAGGACCAACAATAAGCAGCGTTAGCAGAAACAGTTAAGGAACGGGATGAGCATGAATTTATATTACTTTTAATCCCTTACCACCCCACTCATTTATTATAATTTGAAGAGCTGATAGAATAATAAATGTCACTTTTTTTAAAGCAATCAAGGCTAATTCGATTCTAATCAAATTAATTCGATGTAAACCAAATTTTCTGGACAATTTTGAGCACATCTGCCAAAATCAAGCTTTTTCAGATCCACACATGCCTCCTTACACCAGACTAACGATAATTCTAAACTCATCTGTGTACTGATATTAATGGCACAAGGAAAACAAATATGTAAAATACCTGTCCATATAAAGTTCTATTCACACTAGTTTTTAATGTTTACAGTCATAAAAGTTTCTGTGACTCATTCTTTTTATTGGCTCATAACTGACAATAACTTTGATGGTATAAAAAAGCAGAGTAGCTAATAAAACATCCAATATAAAGCAATAAAAACTCACTTTAAAAAAAGTTACAGATTCTCAATATTTTTTTTGTCAAAATACATGATTACGTAATTCTTTAATCGTAATATTGTGGGCTTGTGCCCCATAGAAACACATTTGGATATCCGCTTGAGGAATAAAATGGTATATAAATATTAAATTCTTTTTAAAGTTGTCTCTAACCATGGAACTACATTTAATGAGTGTTTTTTTTCTTGACAGCACAGACTTTCCAGGAGCTATTTTATGCTTTTTATATAATAACATCTTATTCTCTCTAAATTTATACATATGGCCAGCCAGCGATCCAGTGACATCTGAAACAAAGATCACACACATTTCAATGCTGTCTATGTGATGCACTCCCGCTGATTCTTAGCTTGCAGCAGGGATGCTCACTTCTAAAAGTGACAGGAAAGAGGACAGAATTTATCATTAAAACACTGTTACAAAGCTCACACAAAAGGTGGCTTAGCCTTTCCAGATCTTGTTAGAGCAAGCCTTTAATGGAAGCAGAAGAATTACCTTTAAATTAATTTCAGAAAATCTCAACATGGCATTTTTACCAAAGCAAATGATTCATTTGATCACCTCATGCCTAAAGTAAAGTGCACCATCGCCATAGTTTGAGCGATAAAAACAAGACTTCAAGAGCCAAATGAAAAAGCAGGATAATATGATACTCTATTGTAGGTCACTACAAAGGACTGCATGAATGTCTGCTGCTGCCGGCAGGAGAAGAGAAAGAACATGACATTTTTAAAAAACACTGGAATATTTTCTTTCAGGCACAAGTCGCATATCAGCTAAAGAAAAGTAACTTTATAGTGTTTTTACATTTTTTATTATTTTAGGAAAAGCTAGGGCATAACAACCATTTCTGGCTCTGTTCGCATTAAGTATTAATTTAAGGTGAAATATTGCAACATAGTTATGTCGAAAATGTCAGTGTTTATGTGTTAGAAGTACAGCACTGCTATTAAAGGGGTTGTCTCATGAAACAACAGCTTCAGGGGAAATGTTGCAGTATATTCCGATCATCCGCATGAATCATGTATAACAACACACGAGGGCCAGTCTCTTGAGCACAGAGGCAATTTGTATTTGATAGCTATGGGCACATTATGGGGCATTATTTAACCCAAATGCATGCTTTTTTTTACTAAAAAGCATGCTTTGTTTGTTTTTGTTTTCTTTGAATTTCTGGTCTGATTTTCTTCTACAGCCTCTATGTACTAAAGTGCAGGAGGCTGAAGAGTGAGCTGAGAAACTATTAAACTTTTAAGCTGATTTATGACTAAATCAAGATTTGTCATTAATTTGATCACAAACCAATTAACGGAGTATGTCATTTGTATTAAAATGTATTTTCTATGCAGCATCAAAGCATAAGAAAAAAAGCGAAAAAAAGAAGAAACAATGGCACCTATAGCATTAGTACGTCAAGGAGGAACATCTGAGATAAATATAGAATTATACTAGTGTAGGCAATCTAGGCTCACATTTGTGTATTGAGCAATCATATGCAATCATAGGCAGAACACTACTGTAGTGAATATGGATGGCTATACTAAGCCAATGTAATGATCTTTGATATTTCTTTGAAATATTTTGTTCCATATTATTCTGATCTACTTGATTTCAGCTTCATTTTTTTCCTGTTTGGGATTAATCAATCATCTAATGTCCTTCTTAGTAATGGGTCCCATGCATAAATTAATGGAGTTTTTCAACTCAGGGAGATTTGAGAGGGATAAGGGGCAAAATGTGTGTGCTTTGCTACACTTTAAATCATTGGAGCCATGTTACTTAACAAAATTGTTGATTCATCAGACTTTTAAATAATGAATCCCTATGACTACCCTCCAATAAAATGTTTGTGTATCTCAACCACTTAGCCAATACAAATGGAGAATTTAGTATTATATAATAATTTTTATTTACTTATCTAAGTATAACAGTAAGATGTTTAGATGCATAAGTGCAGAATATGTGTAAGCACCATATTTGTCAAAGTGCATAGCAGTTAAACATAACAGTTTGATGGGGTAGAAAACCGAGAATCTATGCAAGATATTTAAACAAACTTATTCCCAGTTGAACTAAAAAATGTTTTATTTCCATATTTTTTTTTATTGTGTCCACAACATTCCCTTTTTCTTCTCTTCTCCTATGTACAGCTCACATGCTCTTCTCACATCCTTACAACACTCAAAATGATCCACTCCAACATTACAAAGCATCTTTGAAACATCTGCTCACTCAATCTATTTTCCTTCTCCTAGCTGCAGAAGATAGACCCTAAAATTTGGCCCAGCTTGTACTGCTACAGTTGTAATTCTTTTCCTGCTGCACAAAGAATCCCTACTAACCTTAAAAAATATTTGTTACAAGTCAACTCCTATCTCTCTGATGTGTGGCTTCTGGAACACTCCTGCATTCAAGACATCTTTCTTTCTAACTATCTCAACCTCCTGGGTTTCACTGATGCCTGGATAAACCAACTGTACATCACCTCCACTTCTGCTCGATCACATTATAAGTAGTGTTGAGCATTCCGATACCGCAAGTATCGGGTATCGGCCGATACTTGCGGTATCGGAATTCCGATACCGAGTTCCGATACTTTTGTGGTATCGGGAATCGGTATCAGAACCATATTCATGTGTAAAATAAAGAATTAAAATAAAAAAATATGGATATACTCACCTCTCCGGTGGCCCCTGGATCTTACCGCTGTAACCGGGAGCCTCCGTTCCTAAGAATGAGCGCGTGAAGGGCCTTCGATGACGTCGCGGCTTCTGATTGGTCACGTGACCGCTCATGTGACTGCTCACGCGACCAATCAGAAGCCGCGACGTCAGCCGCGACGTCATCGAAGGTCCTTCACGGGCTCAGTCTTAGGAACGGAGGCTCCCGGTTACAGCGGTAAGGTCCAGGGGCCGCCGGAGAGGTGAGTATATCCATATATATCCATATACTCACCTCTCCGGTGGCCCCTGGATCTTACCACTGTAACCGGGAGCCTCTGTTCCCAAGAATGAGCCCGTGAAGGACCTTCCATGACGTCGCGGCTGACATCGCGGCTTCTGATTGGTCGCGTGAGCGGTCACATGAGCGGTCACGCGACCAATCAGAAGCCGCGACGTCATCGAAGGCCCTTCACGTGCTCATTCTTAGGAACAGAGGCTCCCGGTTACAGCCGTAAGATCCAGGGGCCACCGGAGAGGTGAGTATATCCATATTTTTTATTTTAATTCTTTATTTTACACATGAATATGGATCCCAGGGCCTGAAGGAGAGTTTCCTCTCCTTCAGACCCTGGGAACCATTCCGATACTTTGCGTCCCATTGAAATGCATTGGTATCGGGTATCGGTATCGGCGATATCCGATATTTTTCGGGTATCGGCCGATACTATCCGATACCGATACTTTCAAGTATCCGATGGTATCGCTCAACACTAATTATAAGCAACATTTTTCTATTAACTCAATTTGTCAGAATGTGCTTTTCAAGTTATCCCCTTTCTTACATTGCCCTCTGAAGATCCACACCGTCAGACATTTCCACCCCTTCTCCCTGCTAGTTGTGATTGAGCATTACTATCCTGACAAACCCAACCATTTATTGAATCATTTTAGAGCCTTGTTTGCATGCTTTCTATCGTATGACAAACCAACTCTCAACATGGGTGATTTTAACCTCCTCACGATTATGGTATATATATATCTTCCACAGGCCCACCACGAACGTGATGGCCTCTGTATTTGTTGTGAATTTGCTTTTTGCTCCCTCTAGTGGTTACTAGTTTTTTGACTCTGGTTTTTCTGTCATTCCTTTTATCCGCACCTGGGTCGTTAGTTAGGGATGTTGCTATATAAGCTCCCTGGACCTTCAGTTCTATGCCTGGCAACGTAGTTATCAGAGCTAGTCTGCTGTGCTCTTGTCTACTGATCCTGGTTCCAGTTATATCAGCTAAGTCTGCCTTTTGCTTTTTGCTATTTGTTTTGGTTTTGTATTTTTGTCCAGCTTGTTCCAAATCTATATCCTGACCTTTGCTGGAAGCTCTAGGGGGCTGGTGTTCTCCCCCCGGACCGTTAGACGGTTCGGGGGTTCTTGAATTTCCAGTGTGGATTTTGATAGGGTTTTTTGTTGACCATATAAGTTACCTTTCTTTATTCTGCTATCAGTAAGCGGGCCTCTCTGTGCTAAACCTGGTTCATTTCTGTGTTTGTCATTTCCTCTTACCTCACCGTCATTATTTGTGGGGGGCTTCTATCCAGCTTTGGGGTCCCCTTCTCTGGAGGCAAGAAAGGTCTTTGTTTTCCTCTACTAGGGGTAGCTAGATTCTCCGGCTGGCGCGTGTCATCTAGAATCAACGTAGGAATGATCCCCGGCTACTTCTAGTGTTGGCGTTAGGAGTAGATATATGGTCAACCCAGTTACCACTGCCCTATGAGCTGGATTTTTGTATTCTGCAGACTTCCACGTTCCTCTGAGACCCTCGCCATTGGGGTCATAACAGTTTGCCAGGCCAGTATTAAATGTTTAATGCATTGCAGAAGAGGGATTATAAGAAAGAAGATTCTGAGTTTTTTTTTTTTTTTTTCTTCTTCCCCTTTACCTCAGAGTGGCTATGCTTGCTGCAGACATGAATGTCCAGACCTTGATTACAAGTGTGGACCAGCTGGCTACTCGTGTGCAGGGCATACAAGACTATGTTATCAGAAATCCTAGGTCAGAACCTAAAATACCGATTCCTGAACTGTTTTCCGGAGACAGGTTTAAGTTTAGGAATTTCGTGAATAATTGTAAATTGTTTTTGTCCCTGAGACCCTGTTCATCTGGAGATTCTGCTCAGCAAGTAAAAATTGTGATTTCGTTCTTACGGGGCGACCCTCAGGATTGGGCTTTTTCGCTGGCGCCAGGAGATCCGGCATTGGCTGATCTTGATGCGTTTTTTCTGGCGCTCGGTTTACTTTATGAGGAACCCAATCTTGAGATTCAGGCAGAAAAGGCCTTGCTGGCTATGTCTCAGGGGCAGGACGAGGCTGAAGTGTATTGCCAAAAATTTCGGAAATGGTCCGTGCTGACACATTGGAACGAGTGTGCACTGGCCGCTAATTTTAGAAATGGCCTTTCTGAAGCCATTAAGAATGTTATGGTGGGTTTTCCCATTCCCACAGGTCTGAATGACACTATGGCACTGGCTATTCAAATTGACCGGCGGTTGCGGGAGCGCAAAACCGCAAATTCCCTCATGGTGTTGTCTGAACAGACACCTAATTCGGTGCAATGTGATAGAAAAACCGCAAATTCCCTCATGGTGTTGTCTGAACAGACACCTGATTTAATGCAATGTGATAGAATCCTGACTAGAAATGAGCGGAAAATTCATAGACGCCGGAATGGCTTGTGCTACTACTGTGGTGATTCTACACATGTTATCTCAGCATGCTCTAAACGTATAGCTAAGGTTGTTAGTCCTGTCACCGTTGGTAATTTGCAACCTAAATTTATTCTGTCTGTAACTTTGATTTGCTCACTGTCATCTTATCCTGTCATGGCGTTTGTAGATTCAGGTGCTGCCCTGAGTCTCATGGATCTCTCATTTGCTAAGCGCTGTGGTTTTACTCTTGAACCATTAGAAAATCCTATTCCTCTTAGGGGTATTGATGCTACACCATTGGCAGCAAATAAACCGCAGTATTGGACACAGGTTACCATGTGCATGACTCCTGAACACCGCGAGGTGATACGTTTCCTGGTTTTACATAAAATGCATGATTTGGTTGTTTTAGGGCTGCCATGGTTACAGACCCATAATCCAGTCCTGGACTGGAAGGCTATGTCAGTCTCAAGTTGGGGCTGTCGTGGTATTCATGGGGATTCCCTGCCTGTGTCTATTGCTTCTTCTACGCCTTCGGAAGTTCCGGAGTATTTGTCTGATTATCAGGATGTCTTCAGTGAGTCTGAGTCCAGTGCACTGCCTCCTCATAGGGACTGTGACTGTGCTATAGATTTGATCCCAGGCAGTAAATTTCCTAAGGGAAGACTGTTTAATCTGTCGGTACCTGAACATACCGCTATGCGTTCATATATCAAGGAGTCTCTGGAGAAAGGACATATTCGTCCGTCTTCGTCCCCTCTTGGTGCGGGATTCTTTTTTGTGGCAAAAAAGGACGGATCTTTGAGACCTTGTATTGATTATCGGCTTTTAAATAAGATCACTGTCAAATTTCAGTATCCTTTACCGCTGTTGTCTGACTTGTTTGCCCGGATTAAGGGTGCCAAGTGGTTCATCAAGATAGACCTTCGTGGTGCGTACAACCTTGTGCGCATTAAGCAAGGTGATGAATGGAAAACCGCATTCAATACGCCCGAAGGTCATTTTGAGTACTTGGTGATGCCTTTTGGGCTCTCCAATGCGCCTTCAGTTTTTCAGTCCTTTATGCATGACATTTTCCGGAAGTATCTGGATAAATTTTTGATTGTTTATCTGGATGATATTTTGGTTTTTTCTGATAATTGGGATTCGCATGTGGAGCAGGTCAGGTTGGTCTTTAAAATTTTGCGTGAAAATTCTTTGTTTGTCAAGGGCTCAAAGTGTCTCTTTGGTGTACAGAAGGTTCCCTTTTTGGGGTTCATTTTTTCCCCTTCTGCTGTGGAGATGGACCCAGTCAAGGTCCGAGCTATTCTTGATTGGACTCAGCCCTCGTCAGTTAAGAGTCTTCAGAAGTTCTTGGGCTTCGCTAACTTCTACCGTCGTTTTATCGCTAATTTTTCTAGCATTGTGAAACCTTTGACGGATATGACCAAGAAGGGCTCCGATGTAGCTAACTGGGCTCCTGCTGCCGTGGAGGCTTTCCAGGAGTTGAAACGCCGGTTTACTTCGGCGCCTGTTTTGTGCCAGCCTGACGTCTCACTTCCCTTCCAGGTTGAGGTGGATGCTTCGGAGATTGGGGCAGGGGCCGTTTTGTCGCAGAGAGGCCCTGGTTGCTCTGTTATGAAACCTTGTGCCTTTTTCTCTAGGAAGTTTTCGCCTGCCGAGCGAAATTATGATGTGGGCAATCGGGAGTTGTTGGCCATGAAATGGGCATTTGAGGAGTGGCGTCATTGGCTCGAGGGTGCTAAGCATCGTGTGGTGGTCTTGACTGATCACAAAAATCTGATGTATCTCGAGTCTGCTAAACGCCTTAATCCGAGACAGGCTCGCTGGTCATTGTTTTTCTCCCGCTTTGATTTTGTTGTCTCGTATTTACCAGGTTCAAAGAATGTGAAGGCCGATGCTCTTTCTAGGAGCTTTGTGCCTGATGCTCCTGGAGTCGCTGATCCTGTTGGTATTCTTAAAGATGGAGTTATCTTGTCAGCTATTTCTCCGGATCTGCGACGTGTGTTGCAGAGATTTCAGGCTGATAGGCCTGAGTCTTGTCCACCTGACAGACTGTTTGTCCCGGATAAGTGGACCAGCAGAGTCATTTCCGAGGTTCATTCCTCGGTGTTGGCAGGTCACCCGGGAATTTTTGGCACCAGAGATCTGGTGGCCAGGTCCTTTTGGTGGCCTTCCTTGTCAAGGGATGTGCGGTCATTTGTGCAGTCCTGTGGGACTTGTGCTCGAGCTAAGCCTTGCTGTTCTCGTGCCAGCGGTTTGCTCTTGCCCTTGCCTGTCCCGAAGAGACCTTGGACACATATCTCCATGGATTTCATTTCTGATCTTCCGCTATCTCAGGGCATGTCCGTTATCTGGGTGATATGTGATCGCTTCTCCAAGATGGTCCATTTGGTTCCTTTGCCTAAGCTGCCTTCCTCTTCCGATCTGGTTCCTGTGTTTTTCCAGAACGTGGTTCGTTTGCACGGCATCCCTGAGAATATTGTGTCAGACAGAGGATCCCAGTTCGTTTCCAGGTTCTGGCGATCCTTTTGTAGTAGGATGGGCATTGATTTGTCGTTTTCGTCTGCTTTCCATCCTCAGACTAATGGACAGACGGAGCGAACCAATCAGACTTTGGAGGCTTATCTGAGGTGTTTTGTCTCTGCTGATCAGGACGATTGGGTGACATTCTTGCCGTTGGCTGAGTTTGCCCTTAATAATCGGGCTAGTTCCGCCACCTTGGTTTCGCCTTTTTTCTGCAACTCTGGTTTCCATCCTCGCTTTTCTTCGGGTCATGTGGAGCCTTCTGACTGTCCTGGGGTGGATTCTGTGGTGGATAGGTTGCAGCAGATCTGGAATCATGTGGTGGACAACTTGAAGTTGTCACAGGAGAAGGCTCAGCGCTTTGCCAACCGCCGCCGTGGTGTGGGTCCCCGACTACGCGTTGGGGATTTGGTATGGCTTTCTTCCCGCTTTGTTCCTATGAAGGTCTCCTCTCCCAAATTTAAACCTCGTTTTATTGGGCCTTACAAGATATTGGAAATCCTTAATCCTGTATCTTTTCGTCTGGATCTTCCTGTGTCGTTTGCTATTCACAATGTATTTCATAGGTCCTTGTTGCGGCGGTACATTGTGCCTGTAGTTCCTTCTGCTGAGCCTCCTGCTCCTGTGTTGGTTGAGGGTGAGTTGGAGTACGTGGTGGAGAAGATCTTGGATTCTCGCCTCTCCAGGCGGAGGCTTCAGTACCTGGTCAAGTGGAAGGGCTATGGTCAGGAGGATAATTCCTGGGTGGTCGCCTCTGATGTTCATGCGGCCGATTTAGTTCGTGCCTTTCATGCCGCTCATCCTGATCGCCCTGGTGGTCGTGGTGAGGGTTCGGTGACCCCTCACTAAGGGGGGGGTACTGTTGTGAATTTGCTTTTTGCTCCCTCTAGTGGTTACTAGTTTTTTGACTCTGGTTTTTCTGTCATTCCTTTTATCCGCACCTGGGTCGTTAGTTAGGGATGTTGCTATATAAGCTCCCTGGACCTTCAGTTCTATGCCTGGCAACGTAGTTATCAGAGCTAGTCTGCTGTGCTCTTGTCTACTGATCCTGGTTCCAGTTATATCAGCTAAGTCTGCCTTTTGCTTTTTGCTATTTGTTTTGGTTTTGTATTTTTGTCCAGCTTGTTCCAAATCTATATCCTGACCTTTGCTGGAAGCTCTAGGGGGCTGGTGTTCTCCCCCCGGACCGTTAAACGGTTCGGGGGTTCTTGAATTTCCAGTGTGGATTTTGATAGGGTTTTTTGTTGACCATATAAGTTACCTTTCTTTATTCTGCTATCAGTAAGCGGGCCTCTCTGTGCTAAACCTGGTTCATTTCTGTGTTTGTCATTTCCTCTTACCTCACCGTCATTATTTGTGGGGGGCTTCTATCCAGCTTTGGGGTCCCCTTCTCTGGAGGCAAGAAAGGTCTTTGTTTTCCTCTACTAGGGGTAGCTAGATTCTCCGGCTGGCGCGTGTCATCTAGAATCAACGTAGGAATGATCCCCGGCTACTTCTAGTGTTGGCGTTAGGAGTAGATATATGGTCAACCCAGTTACCACTGCCCTATGAGCTGGATTTTTGTATTCTGCAGACTTCCACGTTCCTCTGAGACCCTCGCCATTGGGGTCATAACAGTATTTGACTACTACGCCTTATTGAGAATCTATATGTCCCCAGCTTATTCCCTGTCAAGGTAATGGCACTAACTAACTAATTGCCTGGGAATCAATCCGCTACCCTGTAAATCGCATCTTTGCTATTATGCCCCCCTAACATGACCAACTACATCAGGGACGACTTGGGTCCTTGTTGATATATCTTGACACACCATATATTTAATTCATGTGTATCTACAGTATATGTAACCCTGCTATCCCATTATACATCACACCAACAGTTTACATGCCAAGGGATTTATCCTCCTGCCCCACGCTTGCCACTCGTATATGTATCTAATCGTGCACCAAGGTAACTAGCTTATGCTTCGTCTCTTATTCCCAGTACCTACTACTCCGATCAATGCCGTAGATGTTTTGAAGCAAAGATTGTTGCTCTTTACTAGTAGTCTCTAACCATCTCTGGCTCCT
Source organism: Ranitomeya variabilis (assembly GCF_051348905.1). Classification (NCBI taxonomy): domain Eukaryota; kingdom Metazoa; phylum Chordata; class Amphibia; order Anura; family Dendrobatidae; genus Ranitomeya; species Ranitomeya variabilis. Next base: position 559,569,162 of record NC_135234.1, read on the forward strand.
CTTTTTGTACATATTTGTAGATATCATTTATGTTTGCTTGTCTATATTTTACATATTGGTGTGTGTATTTTAGTCTATTCACATGATACATCATTGTCTTTACCTTTGTTGATGTTGCTAGATTTAAATTTTGTTTCTTTATTTCCGTAGTAACCCCATGAATAAGACCCGGGAGGGTCGAAACGTTGGGTTTCTATCTGCACATTTTTCTTTGTGGCATCCTGGTTTGTGAACACAATAAACTTGTAAAATACTTTTGCATCATATCAGTTCTGAGTGTGTTGAGTGTGCGGTAATTTTTTGATACATGACTGCTTGGACCACATGGTCTGTTTTACCAGCACCTCCTTGCTTTTGACCTGAGCGCACACCATTACTTCCCTTATAATAAAACCAATGGCGTAGTTCAAAAGTACACTTCGTTCCACGAAAAAACCTTTACATGGCCTTATTGACAGAAAAATAAAAAAGTTATGGCTCTTGGAAGAAGGGGGGCAATTGGTAATCCACTCTCTTCATCTGATACACGCCTTTTATCTGTAATTTCCTGTATACAGAGGGTACAGAAAGTATTCATACCCCTTTACATTTTTCACTCTTTGTTTCATTGCAGCCATTTGGTAAATTCAAAATAGTTAATTTTTTTGTCTCATTAAAGCCGTGGTCACACACAATGTATAAAAAATCTGTCCGATTATGTCTGCTGAGAATCACACAAATGTTAACCATATGCTGATCCGTATCTCATCCGTGTGCAATGCGAGGATGCAATTATTTCTCAAAAAAGTATCCATGTGTCATCCGTATCTCATCCGTATTGTGAGATTTTCTCACACACTTGCAAAATGAGCAAATAATGGCTGAGCCTTTCCTGTTACCTGCCAAATGCCTGAGATTATCTCACAAGTCACACTGTTGGTCCGTGTGCTGTGCGATTTTTTCTCCCACCCATAGACTTGCATTGGCGTTTCTCAGCTGAGCTACGCGGACAATCACAGCATGCTGCGATTTCACTCTCAAGTGTAATACGGATGAGAAAAAAATGGATGATGGGAGCTGCCCCATAGATTAACATTGGTCCGAGTGCTATGCGATTTTTTTCTCGCTTAACACTCATCCGTATTACTCTGTAGTGTGACCCCGGCCTAATGTACACTTTCCACCCCATCTTGACTGAAAAAAAAATAGAAATGTAGAAATTTTTGCAAATTATATTAAAAAAGAAAAACTGAAAGATCACATGTTCATAAGTATTCAGACCATTTACTCAGTATTGAGTAGAAGCACCCTTTTGACCTAGTACAGCCATAAGTCTTCTTGGGAATGATGCAATAAGTTTTTCACACCTTGATTTTTGGGATCCTCTGCCATTCTTCATTGCAGATCCTCTTCAGTTCCGTCAGGGTGGATGGTGAACATTGGTGGACAGCCATTTTCAGGTCTCTCCACAGATGTTCAATTGGGTTTAAGTCAGGGCTCTGGCTGGGCCAGTCAAGAATGGTCACAGAGTTGTTCTGAAGCCACGTCTTTGCTATTTTAGCTGTGTGCTTCGGGTCATTGTCTTGTCTTAAGGTCAATCTTCGGCCAAGTCTGAGATCCATAGCACTCTGGAAGAGGTTTTCATTCAGGATATCTCTGTACTTGGCCACATTCATGTTTCCTTCAAAGGCTACCAGTCATACAGTCGCTGCAGCTGAAAAACACCCCTATAGAATGTTGCTGCCAACAACGTGTTTCACTATTGGGATTGCCTTGGGCAGGTTTTGAGCAGTGCCTGGTTTTCTAAACACATACCGCTTAGAATTATCACCACAAAGGTCTATCTTTGTCTCATCAGACCAGAGAATCTTATTTCTCATAGTGTGGGAGTCCTTCATATGTTTTTTAGCAAACTCTAAGGCGGCTTTCATATGTCTTGCATTGAGGAGAGGCTTCCGTCCAGCCACTCTGCCATAGAGGCCTGACTGGTGGAGGGCTGCAGTGATAGTTCACTTTGTGGAACTTTCTCCCATCTCCCTACTGCATCTCTGGAGCTCTGCCACAGTGATCTTGGGTTTCTTCTTTGCCTCTCAAACCAAGGCTCTTCTCGCATGATTGCTCAGTTTGGCTGGACGACCAGGTCTTGGAAGACTTCTGGCCGTCCCAAACGTCTTCCATTTTAGGATTATGGAGGCCACTGTGCTCTTAGGAACCTTGAGTACTGCAGAAATTCTGTTGTAACCATGACCAGATTTGTGCCTTGCCACAATTCTGTCTCCGAGCTCCTTAGCCAGTTCCTTTGACCTCATGATTCTCTTTTGGTCTGACAGGCACTGAGAGCTGTGAGGTCTTATATAGACAGGTGTGTGCCTTTCCAAATCAAGTCCTATCAGGTTAATTAAACACAGCTGGACACTAATGAAGGAGTAGAACCATCTCAAGAAGGATCACAAGTAAATAGACAGAATTGGACTTAAAAATGAGTGTCTGAGCAAAGGGTCTGAATACTTATGACCATGTGGTATTTCAGTTTTTCTTTTTTAATAAATTTGCAAAAATATCCACATTTGTGTTTTTTTTCAGCCAAGATGGGGGGCAGAGTATACATCAATGAGAAAAAATATGAACTTTTTTGAATTTACCAAATGGCTGCAATGAGAAAAAGTGAAACATTTAAAGGGGTATGAATACTTTCCGTACCCACTGCAGGTCTTTCGAGCTTACTAATATTATGATGCATGCGGATACGTATACAGTGGACCTGGTCTTCCTCCAACTTTGCTCAATATATTGTACCACTCCTCTTCAGCTCTCTGAACACAACCTAGTGATGAAATGTACAATTGGTGGAAAAGATTAACTTGATGGTCCTAGGTTTTTTCAACCTATGTAACTATGTAATCTTCTTTCCTTTACCATTAATATTTAACAAACCACTCAGGACAACACTACATGTAGCACATGCGAAGATGGGTATATGCTGGACCTGGTCTTCTTCCAACTTTGCTCAACATATTGCACCACTGCTCTCCAGCACTCTGATCACAACCTTTTTCCTTTACCATTATTATTTGACAAACCACTCAGGACACCACTAGATGTAGCACATGCAATGATCTGAATGTCATAAATACCTGGCAACTTAGGAAAAAAAATGCAACCTGGCAACCCTATCATATGTTGTAAGCACATTTTCTCCAGCAGTGCTCCAGATGTATTAAACATCTGTGTAGAATATCACATTTGGCAGAAGACTTCACCCACTTTATGTATGGTTAAAATAGTTCACTCTGCCATTCATATTGCCAAGCAATCTTCGTTCACCACCCTAATTTCTTCACTATTTGAAAATCCAAAGCATCTCTTGTCACTTTTCACTCCGTTTTCAGTACTAAACTGCTGATCTATATCACCAAACTCAGTGCAGTCAATCTGACCAATTGTTTCAGTGAAATAAATAACCAAGTCTGACAGGAAATTTTCTACCAATTCCATAATAGCATGAATCCCCTTCTCACTCACACTCCATCAAGTTCACTTTTTACCTTTGAAACATTCACAAATACATTAAACTGTCATCTTCACACCTTACAATCTGCTTTCTGCTCTGTACATTCAACAGAAATTGCACTTATTAAAGTCTCTAACAATTTTCTAACAAGCTAAATCTAAAGGTCTCTACTCTCTTTTTATTCTATTCAATCAATATTTGACACTAAGAATAACCAACCCCTTCTCACTAAGCTCTGCTCTATCGGCCTCAAGGATACTGTCTGTCTCTTGGCTCCCTCTTACCTCTTTGACCACTCGATCTGTGTATCAGTTGCTGGCTCTTCTCCCTCTCCATTTCCTTATGATTAGGGTTTTTCAGCGTTTAATACTAGGTTCTCTCATCTTTTCTTTATTCTCCATAATTTTTGGACAAATGTTCAGCAGATTTGGTTTTTATTATCATTTCTATGATGATGACACCCAAAATTACACATCTTCTCCTGACATCACCCCTTCACAACTACAAAACACCAGTGATTGTCTGTCCAATGTTCTAACATTATCTCCTTGTATCTGAAAATTTCAAAAACTGAACTTTTGTTTCCTTCCTCTTCAGACCGACCATAACCTGATATTACCATTTCCATGCGTGGTTCTACCATAGCGCAGAACACCCCTGATTTCTTGTGGTTATATTTGACTGAGATATTTTCTTCACTGCCTTCATCTACCTTCTCACATCACTTGAACCTCAAAAACAAAGCCAGAATCTGTTTTTTTCTTACCATGCAATCAGCTAAAATTCTTATTTTTGTTCTAATTCATTCACATTTGGACTACAGCAATTAAGTATTAATCATTCTCCCTCTTACTAAACGCTCCCTTCTTCAATTCAGAATGTAGAAATCATGGTCTGTGACAATAATTGCACTAGTTGACCACCATAATAGAATGCAATAAAAACGTATCACCCAAGGAAAACAATACTTATCATCAGCTCTTCCAAAGTGTAATGTAGCCCCGACATGTTTCAATCGCGGAAGGGATGCACAAAAGGAAACATTTCCAGATGGAGGATGGATGAGGCACAAAAGCAATAGAAAAAATACAGCAATCCCAAAGGTTAAATATTGTAGTTGTAATTTCACATTTTATGAAAACCCAGTAAAATCAAGATGAAGGGGAATAGGAAAAAGGAACACAAAAAATTACAGAAAGGATGACGCATCTGTAGGTTCAAAACATGTCATCCTTTCTCCAATTTTCTATGTCCCTTTTTCATATCCCACTTCAACATGTTTTTAATAGATTTTCATTAAATGTGAAGTCTAAACTAAAATATTTTTCCTTTGGGATTGCCAGATTTTTTCTATTGCTTTTATAAACTTATAGCACTCACCCACAGAGTTTTCCATTGTTCACTCTACATCTCCTTTCTCATATCTGTCTACCACTCTACCCATGCCCTCTGTTCAGTTAGTGATCTAAGATGGAAATCTGAATATCCTGCTCCTGTTTCATATGCTTTTAATAGTGTTACACCAGTTCTATGGAATGCACTATTTAATACAATTTAGTTTTCACAATTTTCAAGTGTGCCATAAAAATATATTTCATTAGCCAGGCCTATTACCTCAGTAGCCTAAGTGTTCCATGAGCTCTCGTCCTAAATTTCCTTCAGAATCTGGTCCTCTTTATAATTTGTTCCCACACTCTCTATTCACTCAGTAGCTCTTTATATCTGCGATATTCAGATAGTGGCTTATGACAGGTTCATGCAACTCTATGTCATGAGGATATTGTGACAGAGAAGGGCCAGAAGATTGCAGTGTCTGTTTATACAAACTCCTATACTGATTAGAACTGCTTCATCATCCTATTAAATAGTGCAGGTTTTCCTTGCTCTGTCAATGTAAGGGTTAATCAGTGCAGTTTATCTCCTGGAGCTCTCCATCCTGAATTGACTCAGCTGTTCTGTGTTGGTCACTCCCCTCTGGTATATATGCTTGGCACTGGCACTTGGGAGTTACCATTGATAGTTTACCACTACCTGGTCGGGAGGTGAAGAAGTTCAGTGTTTGGAGTGGGAGGTTGGAGAATTAGGAGATTTCTGCGTGGAGTTTGATTTGTGTTTATCCTTATCCTCTCCTATTTGGTTTGTGCCTCTTATTCCTCCCCTGTTTCCCACTCTGTTGTTTTGTGAGTGTATTTGTATGATTGTAGTTTTCCTTTATCCCTGTCTGTTTACCCCTGTCTGTATGGTTAGAGTTTTCCAATACACTTCGGCCTCACATCTCCCTGGGTGGGGGAGGAAACAGTTAAGGGTTAAGATAGGAGCATAACCAAGCACGAGATCCAGGCATCTTCACCATCTGGGGTAATTTGGGGGACAGATAGAGTCTAGATTGAAAAATCTACTTGAATACCATTACTTATTATAAAGATTGCTGGACCACAAATGACAAGCACATTTTAACTTTTGTCACCCTTATTTCTTTATAGTTGAGCTTTGGCCCTCACTTAATCTCCAGGTGTCTTCTAGCTCTGAGACCTGGGAAGGATCTGATCATTCATATGCAATGTTATGACATAAACTGTAACCTTTCACCTGTTTGCACAAAACCTTCCCAGCCCTCATCAGAGCCAAAAGTCCAGATTAAGTGTGAGATGCCCAAGGATTTTCAGCTTGAGTGGCAGTGATCAGAAGATGTGACAAGGATTGGATGAGTGATGCCGAGGGGCAGAGGGACCAGAGAGATGAATATAAGTATTTTCTTGTTTAATGTTCATATTCAAGGCTCTTTTTTAGAAATGTGACCAGTGTCAATTTATGAGGTAATAACTTTGAAACACTTAAATGAATCCCATAGAATCTGAGACTGTTTCTTCATGACATATTTCACTTCATGATAGTGGTAATATTTGTTCAATATGATTTGCTTTTATTTGTAAAAATATCGGAAATATGCCTAAAATTTCACATTTTTCAACCTTTTAAATCTTATGACCAGAGAGTTATGTCACACAAATAGTTAATAAATAAAATTATCTACTTGACTTAATACTTTTTGTTGGGAATTTAGAAGGGTTGAAGTTGATCAGCAAATACTAATTTTTCCAACAAAATTTACAAAACCATTTTGTTAAGGAACCACATCGCATTTGAAGTGATTTTGGGGGCCTATAAGACAGAAAATATCCAAAAGTGACAACAATCTAAAAACTGCATCCCTCAAACTACTCAAAACCACATTCACAAAGTTTATAAAACTTTCAAGTGCATCAAAGAAATTAATGCAACGTGGATGGAAAAAAATGAACATTTTACCTATTTTCTCAAAAATGTTTACTTTAGCCCCATTTTTAATTTTCACAAGGGTAACAGGAGAAAATTAACTCACAGGGACTCAAACATATTATACAAGCACGCCCAAGATACTCGGATAACACCCGAGCATGCTCAGATACCACATTATCCAAGCACGTTCACTCATCACTGCCAAATGTTTACAAGAGGATTTCCAAAACAGTAATGTTGACTTAAGGCTATGTTTTCACAGTGAGCTTTTGGTGAGTTTTGATGTTGCAGATTTTCTGCACCTTTTCTGCATTTATTAAGTAAATTAGGCTACCTGCATATTTTTCATTGCCTCTATAAGTGCGTTTTTTTAACATGTATTTTATTTTATCACATTTTTGACGTTTTTGCTTTTTTTGTCTCTTGTTGGTAAGCCATGTTTTAAATAAAGCTGTTTTCTTTTTGATACTTCTGGTGTTTGACTTTGACAAAACTTTATTAATGCAATCACGTGCTGATAACATGTGTTTGATGTATTTCCACAGTGAAAACACATTAAAAATGCATGTGCGTTTTTTACTTTTTACTTTTCGCGTCTAATGCAAGTCTATGGGGAAACTTAGCACAGAAAACTCAAGACATGAGTAAGAAAAATTGTTGTGAATTTGAAACACGCAACACAGGTGAATGTACGCAGCATATATAAGAAGCACAGGGGCAAGAGGTGTCTGTATATCTCATTCAGTTTGGTAGAACTGTAAATTGCTGCGTGTTTGATGCAGCAAAAATACTCAGAGTCAAAAACTCATCGAAAAGCTCATTGTGAGGACAGGGCCTTAAATTGATGACAGATTTTAACACATGAAATATTGTTCTTCTAATGGAAATAAATGAAATTTGCTGACAGGTAAATGTTGTGTAGGTTATTTCAAGGTCATATTTTTCTCAGGGAGAAAAAAGCCCTCAAGTTATTTTTGTTGAACAGGTGTTTAGTAGCATGACTGTGTTCACTTCTGTTTTAAGCAAACAGAACCATATTACAAACAGGTAACATGTGCTGTCGCCGTAATGGTACATTTCTAGTCCGACGTTTAAGCACTTTTTGATGCTTTTTTAAAGTCATAAGTTTACATGGTACAATTTTCTTATTGCTGAGAACACATAAACCTAAGGTCAAGAATTTTAAGCATGTGGTAGGCTCCTTAGAATAGACACAAAAAACACAACCATTGTATCACTTAAAACAAATTATGGAAACAATGTATTGCTTCTCTGTCTTAACATTTGCAAGCCAAATATTATACCACATACTGTTAAACAATTTTACACAGAGATTTGTATAGTAAAATGATTCCCCCGGGAGAGCTCCATCTGGGTCGCTATTCTTTGCCAATGCAGATATAACAATTACAAGACTATAGAGCTGTTTTTTATATTATTTTCAACCACTGTTTCCTAAAAAGTTTTTGTAAAAGCCATGTCCCATTTTTCAACATATAATTGAAATGTATTGGCTTCTCCCATTTAATATAAATAATAATGGCCCCTTATTGTGCTGCATGTCATATTCATATTAGAGTCACTGCATCTAGTACTTTTCAAACTTAATAATTAAATCTGAAGATCAATTTGATATTCTGTTAATTGGAAGTCTTTCATACCGGTCATTTTTTTCATATTTTCCATAATCATTTATTCTTTAAACATTCTAAGCAAATATCTGCGCAAAGTCTACTGATGTTATGCATGAAGAAGAAGCATCCTAATTTACATTGCCTAATGATCCCTTGCTTACCTCCTCAGTCACACGCTGTTATCGATACATGGAAAACATCTGAAAAGCCGTGTTATGTTTACAGGATATACATCATTTATTTCATATTGCTGTATATGCTATTAACTGGAAAAGAACACACGAGCTCATTAAAGTATTTCTACTAAACACTGAGGACTACTGTATGAAAGATTTGCATATGAAACCGAGAAGTATGACATTTAGAGGTCATAACTAAGCACAAGGGATTAAGGTATTATCAAAATACTTCCTTCAGTATTATTATCAACCTGTTGTTTGCAGGACGAGTTGTACTTTTGAAAGCTTTCATTTTATCATGTGATGCACTGGAAAGTGGGAAAAAATTGCAAGTGCGTTGAATTTGCAAAATAAGTGCAATTCCACATTTTTTTTCTTACCATGTTCACTATACATTAAAACTGACCTGACAATACGATTCTCCAACTCACTACGAGTACACAGATATGAAACATATATAGTGTTGTTTTAAGTTAAGTGGTGAAAAAAAATTTGAAAATTTAGAAGAAAAACCTTTTTGGTTTTGTCACCATTTTTTGAGACCCATAAAATTTAAACATTTTTTGATTTGGGGCTGTGTGAGGACTTATTTTTTAATTGATACCATTTTGGGGTAAATACAATGTTTTATTCGCCTCTTAGGCTATGTGCACACGTAGGTTCGGGTCCCTGCGGGTTCTCCCACAGCGGATTTGATAAATCTGCAGGGCAAAACCGCTGCGGTTATCCTTGCAGTTTTATCACGTTTTGTCTTGCGGTTTCCGCTGCGGGCTTTGGTTTTACTATTGATGCTGCATATGCAGCATCAATAGTAATGTTAAAAATAAAAAAAAAATTATTATACTCACCCCCTCTGACGTCCAGATCTCCTCGGCGCTGCACGCGGCGGTCCGTTTCCAAAGATGCTGTGCGAGAAGGACCTTTGTGACGTCACGGTCATGTGTGTTATGGACCTGGTGGTTAGGTGCACCAGGAATGACCTGATAGTTAAACACGGAATCGGGATGAGCTCTGGGGAAATGGGAACTCTGCTGACCGCAAACCCTACTCCTATCAACACAACTAGAAATAGCCGTGGAGTGTGCCTGACTCTGCCTAGACGCCTCTTCACAGCCTAAGAGCTAACTACCCCTAAAGAAAGGAAACAAAGCCTCACTTGCCTCAGAGAAATTTCCCCAAAGGTAAAAGCAGCCCCCCACAAGTATTGACTGTGAGATAAGAGGAAATCACAAACACAGGATGAAATAGGTTTTAGCAAAGAGAGGCCAGTCTAACTAAACAGATAGAGGATAGAAAAGGGATCTTTGCGGTCAACACAAAAAGCTACAAAAACCACGCAGAGTGTGCAAAAAATACCCCCGCACCGACTCACGATGCGGTGGTGCCACCCTGCACCCCCAGAGCTTCCAGATAGCCAGGCAGTTTCATGATAGCAAGCTGGACTAGAACTTAGCAAGAAAAACCATATGTAACAAATGAACAAGCAGGAACTTAGCTTGTGCTGGAGTAGACAGGTCCACAGAAAGATCCAGGAGAGATCTGAACCAGTACTAGAACATTGACAGCTGGCATGGAGTAACGATCTGAGTGGAGTTAAATAGAAAATCCAGCCTAGCCCTAAACGAGGGCAGCTGGAGAAGGAATCTCAGAACCAGCAGCTCCACTCACAGCCACCAGAGGGAGTCCACGGACAGAACTCACCGAAGTACCATTCATGACCACAGGAGGGAGTTCGAGAACGGAATTCACAACACATGTGACCGCGGCGTCATCATGGTCATGTGACCGCGACGTCACCGCAGGTCCTGCTCGCACAGCAAACCTGAGACCGGACAGCCGTGTGCAGCGCTGAGAGGTGAGTATAGCATTATTTTTTATTTTTATTCTTTTTTTTACCACAAATATGGTTCCCAGGGCCTGGAGGAGAGTCTCCTCTCCTCCACCCCGGGTACCATCTGCACATTATCCGCTTACTTCCCGCATCGTGGGCACAGCCCCATGCGGGAAGTTAGCGGATCAATGCTTTCCTATGTGTGCAGAATCGCAGCGATTCTGCACAAAGAAGTGACATGCTGCGGAATGTAAACCGCTGCGTTTCTGCGTGGTTTTTCCCGCAGCATGTGCACAGCGGTTTGCGGTTTCCTTAGGGTTTACATGTAAATGTAAACGCTATGGAAACTGCTGCGGACCCGCAGCATCAAAATCGCCGCGGATCTGCGGTAAAACCCGCAAAGTGTGAACATGGCCTTATTGTATTTTATTGCAATGATGCGGCAAGCAAAAAAACTGCAATTCTGGCCTTTTGATTTTTTTTCTCATTTCACTGTTTACCAATTAATTTATTTTATATTTTGATAGATCTGACTTTTATTAATGCAGCTATAGAAAATATGTGTATGTTTTAATTGTTTTACTTTTAATTAAGCAAAAGGGGGTGATTTTAATTTTTTGACGTCATATGGCAGCAAGAGGTTAATGAATTGGACACTATTTTTCACAGTGGTTCAGTAGTTAGCACTGCAGGCAGCTCTGGGGTCCTGGGTTCGAAATGCCACAATAGACAACATCTACAAGGAGTTTGTATGTTTTCCCTGTGTTTGAGTGGGTTTCCTCTGGGTACCTCGGTTTCCTCCCACACTCCAAAAACATACTGATAGGGGACAGCAATGATAATTTATGTAAAGCGCTGCAGAATAAGATAGTGCTACATAAGCAAAGCATAATTAATAAATAAATAATACATAAATTATAAAACAATCATGCTCATATAACTGGAACAGGACGTATAGCACTAATCACTTACAGAAGTGTTCCCCAAATCCAGTGCTCAAGAGCCCCCAGAAGATGACGTACTCAGGATTTCCTTAACCCCTTTACCCCCAAGGGTGGTTTGCACGTTATGGACCGGGCCAATTTTTACAATTCTGACCACTGTCCATTCATGAGGTTATAACTCTGGAACGCTTCAATGGATCCCAGTGATTCTGACAATGTTTTCTCATGACATATTGTACTTCATGATAGTGGTAAAAGTTCTTTGATATTACCTGCGTTTATTTGTGAAAAAAACGGAAATTTGGCAAAAATGTTGAAAACTTCGCAATTTTCCAACTTTGAATTTTTATGCAATTAAATCACAGAGATATGTCACACAAAATACTTAATAAGTAACATTTCCCACATGTCTACTTTACATCAGCACAGTTTTGGAACCAATTTTTTTTTTTGTTAGGGAGTTATAAGGGTTAAAAGTTGACCAGCAATTTCTCATTTTTACAACACCATTTTTTTTTAGGGACCACATCTCATTTGAAGTCATTTTGAGGGGTCTATATGATAGAAAATACCCAAGTGTGACACCATTCTAAAAACTGCACCCCTCAAGGTGCTCAAAACCACATTCACGAAGTTTATTAACCCTTCAGGTGTTTCACAGGAATTTTTGGAATGTTTAAATAAAAATGAACATTTAACTTTTTTTCACAAAAAATTTAATTCAGCTCCAATTTGTTTTATTTTACCAAGGGTAGCAGGAGAAAATGGATGCCAAACGTTATTGAACAATTTGTCCTGAGTACGCTGATACCCCATATGTGGGGGTAAACCACTGTTTGGGCGCATGGCAGAGCTCGGAAGGGAAGGAGCTCCGTTTGACTTTTCAATGCAAAATTGACAGGAATTAAGATGGGACGCCATGTTGCGTTTGGAGAGCCACTGATGTGCCTAAACATTGAAACCCCCCACAAGTGACACCATTTTGGAAAGTAGACCCCCTAAGGAACTTATCTAGAGGTGTGGTGAGCACTTTGACCCACCAAGGGCTTTACATAAGTTTATAATGCAGAGCCGTAAAAATAAAACAAAACTTTTTTCCCACAAAAATTATTTTTTAGCCCCCAGTTTTGTATTTTTCCGAGGGTAACAGGAGAAATTGGACCCCGAAAGTTGTTGTCCAATTTGTCCTGAGTGCGCTGATACCCAATATGTGGGGGGAATCACCGTTTGGGTGCATGGAAGGGCTCGGAAAGGAAGGAGCGCCATTTGGAATGCAGACTTAGATGGAATGGTCTGCAGGCGTCACATTGCATTTGCAGAGCCCCTAATGTACCTAAACAGTAGAAACCCCCCACAAGTGACACCACTTTGGAAAGTAGACCCCCTAAGGAACTCATCTGGATGTGTTGTGAGAGCTTTGAACCCCCAAGTGTTTCACTACAGTTTATAACACAGAGCCGTGCAAATAAAAAAAATTTTTTTTACACAAAAATTATATTTTAGCCCCCAGTTTTGTATTTTTCCAAGGGTAACAGGAGAAATTGGACCCTAAACATTGTTGTCCAATTTGTCCTGAGTACGCTGACACCTGATATGTTGGGGGTAACCACCGTTTGAGCGCATGGCAGAGCTCGGAAGGGAAGGAGCATCATTTGGAATGCAGACTTAGATGGGTTGGTCTGCAGGCGTCACATTGCATTTGCAGAGCCCCTAATGTACCTAAACAGTACAAACCCCCCACAAGTGACCCCATATTGGAAACTAGACCCCCCAAGGAACTTATCTAGATGTGATGTGAGAACTTTGAGCCCCCAAGTGTTTCACTACAGTTTATAACGCAGAGCCGTGAAAATAAAAAATCCTTTTTTTTCACACAAAAATTATTTTTTAGCCCCCAGTTTTGTATTTTCCCAAGGGTAACAGGAGAACTTGGACCCCAAAAGTTGTTGTCCAATTTGTCCTGAGTATTCTGATACCCCATATGTTGGGGTAAACCCCTGTGTGGGCACACGGGAGAGCTCGGAAGGGAAGGAGCACTGTTTTACTTTTTCAATGCAGAATTGGCTGGAATTGAGATCGGATGCCATGTCGCGTTTGGAGAGCCCCTGATGTGCCTAAACAGTGGAAACCCCCCAATTATAACTGAAACCCTAATGCAAACACACCACTAACCCTAATCCCAACGGTAACCCTAACCACACCTCTAACCCAGACACACCCCTAACCCTAATTCCAACCCTATTCCCAACCGTAAATGTAATCCAAACCCAAACCCTAACTTTAGCCCTAACCCTAACTTTAACCCCAACCCTAACTGTAGCCTTAACCCTAGCCCCAACCCTAACCCTAGCCCTAACCCTAGCCCTAACCCTAGCCCTAAATCTAGCCCTAACCCTAGCCCTAACCCTAGCCCTAACCCTAGCCCTAAATCTAGCCCTAACCCTAGCCCTAACCCTAACCCTAATCCTAACCCTAGCCCCAACCCTAACCCTAGCCCTAACCCTAACCCTAGCCCTAACCCTAACCCTAGCCCTAACCCTAGTCATAACCCTAGCCCTAACCCTAACCCTAATCGTAACCCTAACCCTAGCTCTAATGGGAAAATGGAAATAAATACGTTTTTTTAATTTTTTAATTTTTTCCTAACTAAGGGGGTGATGAAGGGGGTTTGATTTACTTTTATAGCGGGTTTTTTAGCGGATTTTTATGATTGGCAGCCGTCACACACTGAAAGACGCTTTTTATTGCAAAAAAATTTTTTTGCGTTACCACATTTTGAGAGCTATAATTTTTCCATATTTGAGACCACAGAGTCATGTGAGGTCTTGTTTTTTGCGGGACGAGTTGACGTTTTTATTGGTAACATTTTCAGGCACGTGACATTTTTTGATCGTTTTTTATTCAGATTTTTGTGAGGCAGAATGACCAAAAACCAGCTATTCATGAATTTCTTTTGGGGGAGGCGTTTATACCATTCCGCTTTTGGTAAAATTGATGAAGCAGTTTTATTCTTTGGGTCAGTACGATTACAGCGATATCTCATTTATATCATTTTTTCATGTTTTGGTGCTTTTATACGATAAAAACTATTTTATAGAAAAAATAATTATTTTGGCATCGCTTTATTCTGAGGACTATAACTTTTTTATTTTTTTGCTGATGGTGCTGTTTGGCGCTCTTTTTTGCGGGACAAAATGACGCTTTCAGCGGTGCCATGGTTATTTATATCTGTCTTTTTGATCGCGTTTTATTCCACTTTTTATTCGGCGGTATGATAATAAAGTGTTGTTTTTTTGCCTCGTTTTTTTTTTTTCTTACAGTGTTTACTGAAGGGGTTAACTAGTGGGTCAGTTTTATAGGTTGGGTTGTTACGGACGCGGTGATACTAAATATGTGTACTTTTATTGTTTGTTTTTTTATTTAGATAAAGAAATGTATTTATGGGAATAATATTTTTTTTTTCTTTATTTAGGAATTTTTTTTTTATTTTTTTTTTACACATGTGGAAGTTTTTTTTTAAACTTTTTTACTTTGTCCCGGGGGGGACTTCACAGATCGGTGATCTGACAGTTTGCACAGCACTCTGTCAGATCACCGATCTGACTTAGAGCACTGCAGGCTTACCAGCGCCTGCTCTGAGCAGGCACTCGGTAAGCCACCTCCCTCCCTGCAGGACCCGGATGCCGTGGCCATCTTGGATCCGGGACCTGCAGTGAGGAAGGAGGTAGGAGACCCTCGGAGCAACACGATCACATTGCGTTGCTGCGGGGGTCTCAGGGAAGCCCGCAGGGAGCCCCCTCCCTGCACGATGCTTCCCTGTACCGCCGGCACACCGCGATCATGTTTGATCGCGGTGTGCCGGGGGTTAATGTGCCGGGGGCGGTCCGTGACCGCTCCTGGCACATAGCGCCAGATGTCAGCTGCAATAGGCAGCTGACACCTGGCCGCGATCGGCTGCGCTCCCCCTGTGAGCACGGCCGATCGTGCTGGACGAACTATTCCGTCCTTGGGAAGTAGGGCCCACCTCACATGGACGGAATAGTACGTCCAATGACAGAAAGGGGTTAATATTGCCCAGATGATAATTGCATCACCTCAGCAATACTAAGGAAGAACTGAAAATGTGATCTGTTGGTGATTCTTGAAGACTAAAATTAAGAAACACTGACCAACAGTGTCAATGAGTGCTTTATGAAAATGGTACCAAACAAGGGTCCATTGACGTACTATATCATCAGTCGATGCTCACTTTGGGCACAATGATTGGCTGTCACCTTCATGTCTATAGATGGCACATCTTTACTACATCCAAGGAAACAAAAACAGTGGTGGGGAGATCAGTCATAGAGCAGTGGTGGATATAACATCATAGTAATGATTTTTTATTCTATTGTGACTAGTGTTGAGCGATACCGTCCGATACTTGAAAGTATCGGTATCAGAAAGTATCGGCCGATACCGGCAAAGTATCGGATCTAATCCGATACCGATACCCGATACCAATACAAGTCAATGGGACTCAAGTATTGGACGGTATCCCTGATGGTTCCCAGGGTCTGAAGGAGAGGAAACTCTCCTTCAGGCCCTGGGATCCATATCAATGTGTAAAATAAAGAATTAAAATAAAAAATATTGCTATACTCACCTCTCCGACGCAGCCTGGACCTCACCGAGGGAACCGGCAGCGTTCTTTGCTTAAAATGCGCGCGTTTACTTCCTTCCGTGACATCACGGCTTCTGATTGGTCGCGTGCCGCCCATGTGGCCGCGACGCGACCAATCACAGCAAGCCGTGACGTAATTTTCAGGTCCTCAATGTCTAATTCTAGGCATTCAGGATTTTAAAATTACGTTCCGGGTTGTGATTGGTCGCGTCGCGGTCACATGGGCGACGCGACCAATCACAAGCCGTGGCGTCACGGGAGGCAGGAAACGCACGCATTTTAAAATTACGTCACAGCTTGTGATTGGTTGCGTGCCGCCCATGTGACCGCGACGCGACCAATCACAGCAAGCCGTGACGTAATTTCAGGTCCTGAATGCAGAATTAGGCATCCAGGACCTGAAATTACATCACAGCATGCTGTGATTAGTCGCGTCGCGGTCACATGGGCGGCACGCAACCAATCACAAGCCGTGACGTAATTTTAAAATGCGCGCGTTTCCTGTCTCCCGTGACGTCACGGCTTGTGATTGGTCGCGTCGCCCATGTGACCGCGACGCGACCAATCACAACCCGGAACGTAATTTTAAAATCCTGAATGCCTAGAATTAGGCATTGAGGACCTGAAAATTACGTCACGGCTTGCTGTGATTGGTCGCGTCGCGGCCACATGGGCGGCACGCGACCAATCAGAAGCCGTGACGTCACGGAAGGAAGTAAATGCGCGCATTTTAAGCAAAGAACGCTGCCGGTTCCCTCGGTGAGGTCCAGGCTGCGTCAGAGAGGTGAGTATAGCAATATTTTTTATTTTAATTCTTTATTTTACACATTAATGTTGTTTCGATACCGATACCCGATACCACAAAAGTATCGGATCTCGGTATCGGAATTCCGATACCCGCAAGTATCGGCCGATACCCGATACTTGTGGTATCGGAATGCTCAACACTAATTGTGACACTTCTCCCATTGCCCGTTTTCATTGTTCCTTTTTGGCAAAACTTGTCTTTAATACGTATTAGCATATAAGAGTGAAGAATAGACTGTGAACATCATAAAATAACTGAATAAGCAGAATGAACATCTTTAGCATTTATATTATAGCAAAAAAAGGTTATTCGGTTCCTCCATTTAAGGCTCTAATCTCAGTGATATTTCCTTTATGTTAGAGAAAAAAGAAAAGTGATACAAACTAAAGAGAAAAAATAAAGAAGAAAAGAGAGAGAAATGGAAATTGGGGCACTGTAATCAGAAAGAAATGCATATCAAATTTAAATGAAGTCCATGGGGAACAAGC
Source organism: Ranitomeya variabilis (assembly GCF_051348905.1). Taxonomy (NCBI): domain Eukaryota; kingdom Metazoa; phylum Chordata; class Amphibia; order Anura; family Dendrobatidae; genus Ranitomeya; species Ranitomeya variabilis. The sequence continues at coordinate 559,586,478 of NC_135234.1, forward strand.
CAGAAGAACCTGGGTTGATCTTTCTATGTGTTTTAGTCATCAGAGTTTCCTTGTGCATTAACCCCTTCATGACCTTGGGATTTTTCCCGTGTTCGTTTTCCACTCCCCTCCTTCCCAGAGCCATAACTTTTTTACTTTTCCGTCAATTTGGCCATGTGAGGGCTTATTTTTTGTGGGACGAGTTGTACTTTTAAACGACATCATTGGTTTTAGCATGTCGTGTACTAGAAAACGGGAAAAAAATTCCAAGTGCAGTGAAATTGCAAAAAAAGTGCAGTCCCACGCTTGTTTTTTTGCTTGGCTTTTTTGCTAGGTTCACTAAATGCTAAAACTGACCTGCCTTTATGATTCTCCAGGTCATTACAAGTTCATATACACCTAACATGACTAGGTTATTTTTTACCTAAGTGGTGAAAAAAAATTCCAAACTTTGCTAAAAAAAAAAAAAATTGCGCCATTTTCCGATACTCGTAGCATCTCCATTTTTCATGATCTGAGGTCAGGTGAGGGCTTATTTTTTGTGTGCTGAGCTGGCGTTTTTAATGATACCATTTTGGTGCAGATACGTTCTTTTGATCGCCCGTTATTGCATTTTAATGCAATGTCGCGGCGACCAAAAAAACGTAATTCTGGGTTTCTAATTTTGTTCTCGCTACGCTGTTTAGCGATCAGGTTAATGCTTTTTTTATTGATAGATCGGGCAATTCTGAACTCGGCAATACCAAATATGTGTAGGTTTGATTTTTTTTATTGATTTATTTTAATTGGGGCGAAAGGGGGGTGATTTAAACTTTTATATTTTTTTTATTTTTTTCACATTTTGTTTAATATTTTTTTTTACTTTTGCCATGCTTCAGTAGCCTCCATGGGAGGCTAGAAGCAGGCACAGCACGATCGGCTCTGCTACATAGCAGCGATCTGCGGTTCGCTGCTATGTAGCAGAAAATCAGGTGTGCTGTGAGCGCCGACCACAGGGTGGCGCTCACAGCTGCCGGGCATCTGTAACCATAGAGGTCTCAAGGACCTCTATGGTTACAATACTGAAGCATCGCCGACCTCCGACCGCCGTCATTTCTGGCCGCCCGGCCGGATGCGGTAGTTAAATGCTGCTGTCTGCGTTTGACAGCGGCATTTAACTAGTTAATAGGCGCGGGCAGATCGCGATTCTGCCTGCGCCTATTGCGGGCACATGTCAGCTGTTCAAAACAGCTGACATGTCCCGGCTTTGATGCGGGCTCACCGCCGGAGCCCGCATCAAAGAGGGGCTTCTGACCTCGGACGTACTATCCCGTCCGAGGTAAGAAATGGGTTAAAAAATCCATTGCAGTCCTAGGTCTATTATTTTTGTTCCAGGACATACCTTATAACTGGAAAGTTCTACAAACTTCTAGCATACTTTTTCACTTCTTCAGTATGTTTATGCTAGTATTTTGCATGAAACACCAGGAATCGCTTCCGTTGCATTTAAAATTTCTTAGCATTTTTTAAAGAGATACAACCACAAACAGAATGGTGGAAAGAAGTCCATGAGTAACACAAACTAATACAAAATAGAAATATCTTTATTGTTAAAAACCACATACAAGAGCAAAAGACAGGGGCATAAATGGAGTAGGCAGTGAAACAGAACACATCACTGGTAAGAGACCACACATGCTGGGAACATGTCACAAGCGCAAGTGCGCAGCACAAACTTTATACAGTGACCACATGTCAGCGTGACCTACCTAGAAGTATGTAGACAGAACACGTGTGGAGGGTGGAGGTCCACACGTGTTCTGTGTTGTGATTGGTCGCGTGGCGGTCACATGAGCGGCCGCGACCAATCACAAGCCGTGACGTCATCTAAGGCCCTTCACGCGCTCATTCTTAAGAAGGAAGGCTGCCGGAAAGAAGCAGGGCGCGTCCGAGGGTGAGTATATACCTAATAGGAATATACTCACCCTTGGCTTCTTTCCGGCAGCCTTCCTTCCTAAGAATGAGCGCGTGAAGGGCCTTAGATGACGTCACGGCTTGTGATTGGTCGAGGCCGCTCATGTGACCGCCACGCGACCAATCACAAGCCGTGACGTAATTCTCAGGTCCTAAATTCCTAGAATTAGGAATTTAGGACCTGAGAATTACGTCACGGCTTGTGATTGGTCGCGTGAGCGGTCACATGGGCGGCCGCGACCAATCACAAGCCGTGACGTCATGGAAGGCGCTAAACGCGCTCATTTTAAGCAAAGAAGGCTGCCGGTTACCAGCGGCGATGTCCAGGGGCCTCAGGAGAGGTGAGTATATTAATATTTTTTATTTTAATTCTTTATTTTACACTTAAATATGGATCCCAGGGCCTGAAGGAGAGTTTCCTCTCCTTCAGACCCTGGGAACCATAGTATCCCATTGCACTGCATTGGGTTTCGTGTTTCGGCCGACCCCGACCCCGACTTTTTATAGGATCGGCCGATTTCACTCGACCCGACTTTTGAGAAAGTCGGGTTTCGTGAAACCCGACCCGATCCTATAAAAATAAAAGTCGCTCAACCCTACTTTCAATTACTGGCAGCGAGTAATGAGAAGCCACCAGGGATCCCACTGTCTGAATAGTCTGCATCCTGGGTTGGTCCATGGTGGCTATTAAAAGTATGTTCTTATCTGAAATGCCGCAATGTTTCAGAGTCAAACATACCTGACTGAGATCACACAGCAAGTGTCTGATACATGCTGCCCTCGGATTGGGTAGTATGTATAAGGTGTCAGGTTCTCCTTAAAGGGGCCTTCTCATCTCCAAGATCCTATCCCAATATGCAGTAGGTGTGGCATAATATTAGCAAAAGCCTCAAATTAGAATTGTAGCATAGTTCTTCTGTTTTGCTATGTTACTTACCCCATGAGCAGAGCATTGCAATTGCTTAAATATCCATAGTTCTGACAACTTACAACTAACTAGCTGTCACAATTTGAGTGGTTGTTACCATGGACACATAAGATACTGCAATGTCCTGCACATAAGGGACGTTGCGAATCAGAAGAACAATAGTACATTTCTAATTGGAGTTATTTGCTATTATTATCAAACTTACAACACATTGGGATAGGATCTTATAGAAGGGAATATCCTTTTTAACACTTTCATGACATATGTATAAATACCTAGTACATCGCGTGTTAGGTGTCGAGCTCCCGCCGCTGCACAGGGGGAATCTCAAACCATCTCCGCTGCGGCCTCCCATTCTTCTCCAGCCACAGTGGAACCTACTCAGCAGAGATGTCAGTCCCAGCATCTGGCTCAGGCAGATACTCTGCGCTTGGTTACTGCTCCCCTTCCAGGCTCAGCCATTGTAGCCAGTACTGGTCAGCGGAGAGCAGATGATTCGGGGACTAAGTCCTGCTTTTCTCCTTCTGAGCATGCCCAAGGGAAGACCTCTCATTGGAGGTTGGGGTCACAGGTCCTGTAGCATCTCCTATTGGTCCACTAGGAAGGTCCTGAAGAAGCTGCAACTATAACATTTTTGCATGGCCACACGGCCATGCGCTAGTATCATTTGTTTATGGTGCGCTAGTATCATTTGTTTATGGCTAATGCCAGTGGATGCTCTACCACTCTGGTTACATGTGGTGTGTCTAGATCTGGGACTGTACACTCAGGCAGGCAGCTAGCATCAGTGGGGGCAATTAGCCGCTTGGCTTAGCATCTGGTTCCTTTATGTGTGCGGTTAGCAAAGAAGAGTTCCAGAGCAAGCACAATGCTAGTTAGGGTATTACTCTCTGAGTATCTTGCGACTCTGTGAAGCAACAGAGCTCGGTACTATTTCACACGGGGTGAAGTTGAACTCATGTGTGAGTTCAGTGTCCATCCGCCATTACATAGCAGCAAGTACCATCTCTGCACGGTGGACCCCGGGCTACGAACGCACCTCGTATCTATCCCTTTATTTGGTGAGTTCTGCTAGTCCTAACATGGTGTTTCCCCCTTTAATGCGTGCTCCGGAGCTGAGCCCACATCTTTTTCCAGCACGTCAGCTGATTTAATGCGCCCCTAAATGCCGCTGTTGAAATAGTCATTCATACTCAAATATTAACATGTTTAATGCTGCTGTAAATCTCTAACAGCGGCATTTAACATTATCTCGCTGGAAGCACATTACTAGCTCCACCCATCGGCACCTCTGTCACATGAATTCGGGGAGACAATGGGCTGTCATGATAACTCGGGGTCTACAGGAGACCCCTATGGTTTTCATTGCCGATCTATTTGGTATCACTGTGTTCAGAAATGCCCAATCTATCAAAATATAAAAATAATGCAATCAGTAAACAGTGTAATGAGAAAACAATTCAAAATGCCAGAATTATGTTTTTTTATAGCCGCAACATTCCAGTAAAAAGCAATAACAGATGATCAAAACATTGTATCGACCCAAAAATGACAACAATAAAAACATAAGTAAAAAATCACAAAAAAGGAGACGCTAAGGATCTTCAAAAATGGTGCCATTGTTTTTCGGTTTTTTTAACAACTTTACTTTTTTTTAAGAACCCTTACTTGGTTGGTATCAACAAACTCAGCAGGTCAATTTTAGCATTTCATGAATATGGTAAAAAAAACACAAAAATATTGTGCAATTGCACTTTTTTTTGCAAAATCAATGCAGTTGGAATTTTTTTCCCATTTTAAGTACATTATATGGTAAAATCAATAATGTCATTCAAAAGTACAACTTGTCCCATAAAAAACAAGCCCTCACATGGCCATATTGATATAAAAATATTGCTCTGGGAAGAGGGGCAGCGAAAAGCGGAGATGCAAAACGGAAAAGGGCCCGTGGATGAAGGGGCTAAGATATTTTTTTTTATCACTGGCAGAGGCAAAGAAAACATCCAGAGCCATCCTATTCTCAGCTGTAAAGTGAATACACTTGTAGTCTAAGTGATGTTCTATAAGCTAAACAGCATGGACGTCAGGCTGATACCAACGTTGCCCTAATTTAAACATGTAGAAAGTAGAGTGTGCAATATAAACAGAGATGTAATCCATCCTTAAATGTAGAACTAAGTGAACAGAATGAAATCAGAAAGCAAACATTTCTTTGCTTATCTTCAATATAAAACATAAAAGACAAGTGTTGGCTTCTCCTGATCCTGTGCGCGGAAATGGAATGTGTTGTGGCACAGAGTTTGGACATGTTTATGTTACTGCAAAAGTTTATCAACCGCCTGAAAGAATGAAGTGGTGTTGTGTGACTCTCACTATAGGAAGACTATGTAGTTTCCAATTATGTCCATATTCAGTATGTGAGGCTTTTCTGGTTCACGTAAGTCGGAAAAAGAGAATGCATAAAACCAATTATAGTTATCTACAGTTGTCTATTTTAGCATATTAGTTCTGTGATATAAACTTCCGCAGCTCTCAGACATAGTATACTAGTTTCTTAACCTCATACGATATGCCCATTTTGGGCTTTAGGACAAAACCTCATTTTTCCAGTCACCACAGTATTTATATTTTTACTTCGACATGGCCGTATGTGGGCTTCATTTTTTTTAGGATGAGCAGTATCTGTCAATGATAGCATTTTGGGGTTCGTATAACATATAAAAGTTATAACGTGTTGATAATATACTGCATTACTACCATTCCTTTCTCCTGGAATCTTCCTTCAGATTTTCATTAGCAGCACAGAGGACCTACTTAATTCTTACATGGCACTTTACCGGAAAGTGTAGAAAACACCTGAGATCAAACTTCGGTCAACACATACTTGAATCTGATTGAGAGCATGCCCTGAAGGATTCAGCCAGTGTTAAAACCCAAAGGTGGATTTTCAAAATGCTAGCAAAATAATAACATTAAAATTTAGCTCTTTAGGAGAAAAACAGTAACACTGCAGTGACATGACAAGAAACTGCATAAATAATCATATGCTAAATAGCCCCAGAGCCCTTCCTCCCGACTTCCCAGCCCTCCACCTCCAAAACCAACTTCTCCACCATTACAGAAGATCAACTCTCCACTCTACCCTCAAGATCGCATCTCACCACCTGTGCACTTGACCCACTCCCATCACACCTCATCCCAAACCTCACCACAGTCTTCATCCCAACCCTAACCCATCTCTTAAACCTATCACTAACAACTGGTGTTTTCCCCTCAAGCTTTAAACATGCCTCCATCACACCTATCCTCAAAAAGCCCTCTCTTGACCCATCATCTGTATCTAGCTATCGCCCTATATCACTTCTCCCTTATGCCTCCAAACTACTGGAACAACACGTCTACCTTGAACTGTCCTCCCATCTCTCTTCTTTCTCCCTCTTTGACCGCTTACAATCTGGCTTCCGGTCACACCACTCCACTGAAACTGCCCTAACTAAGGTCACCAACGACCTCTTAACCGCCAAGAGCAAGCGACACTACTCTGTTCTCCTCCTCCTCGACCTGTCGGCTGCCTTTGACACAGTGGACCATTCCCTATTATTACAGACCCTCTCATCCCTTGGCATCACAGACTTGGCCCTATCCTGGATCTCATCATACCTAACAGACCGGACATTCAGCGTCTCCCACTCACACACCATCTCCTCACCTCGCCCCCTATCTGTCGGAGTCCCGCAAGGTTCAGTCCTTGGGCCCCTGCTCTTCTCCATTTACACCTTTGGCCTGGGACAGCTTATAGAATCTCATGACTTTCAGTATCACCTCTATGCTGATGACACACAGATCTACATCTCTGGACTAGATATCACCTCCCTACTAACCAGAATCCCTCAATGTCTGTCCACTATTTCATCCTTCTTCTCCGCTAGATTTCTGAAACTTAACATGGACAAAACAGAATTCATCATCTTTCCCCCATCTCATGCGACCCCCCTAACGAACCTAACCATTACAGTAAATGGCTGCCCACTCTCCCCAGTCCCACAAGCTCGCTGCCTCGGGGTAATCCTTGACGCTGATCTCTCCTTCAAACCACATATCCAAGCCCTTTCCACTTCCTGCCGACTTCAACTCAAAAATATTTCACAAATCCATACATTCCTCAACCAAGATTCTGCAAAAACCCTAGTCCATGCCCTCATCATCTCTCGCCTTGACTACTGCAACCTCCCCTCGAACACTCTCGCACCCCTCCAATCTATTCTAAACTCTGCTGCCCGACTAATCCACCTGTCCCCCTGCTATTCCCCGGCCTCTCCCCTCTGTCAATCCCTCCACTGGCTCCCCATTGCCCAGAGACTCCAGTACAAAACCCTAACCATGACGTACAAAGCCATCCACAACCTGTCTCCTCCATACATCTGTGACCTCGTCTCCCAGTACTTACCTGCACGCAACCTCCGATCCTCACAAGATCTCCTTCTCTACTCCCCTCTTATCTCCTCTTCCCACAATCGCATACAAGATTTCTCTCGCGTATGACCCCTACTCTGGAACCCTCTACCACAACACATCAGACTCTCGCCTACCATCGAAATCTTCAAAAAGAACCTGAAGACCCACCTCTTCCGACAAGCCTACAACCTGCAGTAACCACCGATCAACCAAACCACTGCATGACCAGCTCTACCCTCGCCTACTGTATTCTCACCCATCCCTTGTAGATTGTGAGCCTTCGTGGGCAGGGTCCTCACTCCTCCTGTACCAGTTATGACTTGTATTGTTTAAGATTATTGTACTTGTTTTTATTATGTATACCCCTCCTCACAAGTAAAGCGCCATGGAATAAATGGCGCTATAACAGTAAATAATAATAATAGTTGAAAGTCAAATTCATGTAAGAGATAGCCAAAATGATTGTCTATAAATTATGGTAGTCTCAAGATCAAATCAGTAGTGGAAGTGAGATATGAAGCCTGAAAGTCAAAAGTTTAAAACATTGTTACATTTTTGTTCTTCGTTGTATGTTTTTCAATTTTCTGTCAAAGGAGCTGAATGAGGCTTTATTTTTATTTTTCAAGTAAATTGGAGTTGATCTTTAATATTAACCAAAGGTTCTTCATACTCTTATTTAGAATCTGAAGTGATATTAGTTCCAGAGTTAAAACCTATATATGCTTGAGCTATTGTGTTGAGGCAAGATGTTAAAAGGAGAAACTCTTAAGGAGATTTGAAAAACATTACTGAAAGGCAAAGTATTTTTAAATAATTGTGTGCAGAATGAAAATCTTGACCACTCAAGATGCAGTGATGACATTGGAAGTTAATAGGAGAATAGCTAGTGGCAAATCAACAATGAAGTCACTGGACAAGGTCTTCAAATCAAGGAACATTTCACCAGCAATGAAGACATGGCCTGTACATAGTTTGGTCTTTTTTGTGGTAATATACGGATGCAAAACCTGTATGGAAAAGAAACAGGACAGAAGAAATGTGGTCCTGGAGAAGGATGTTATCAATATCATGAATGGCAAGAAGAACAAATAAATCAATTTGTAAATCAAGTCAGACACGTCACTCAAAGCAATGATCATCAGGTTATGACTTTCGTACTTTGTACACATCATACGAAAAGAGCAATCACTGGAGAAGGACATAATGGTCGGAAGAATAGAAAGAACAAGTTGAAGAGAAAGAGGAGCAAACTGATGGCTTGATACTATCAAAATAGCATCAGAGAAGACCCTGGTGGATCTATCTAGGTTTGCAAAAGATCAATCTTCCTAGAGATCATTCATTCATATATCACAATAGCTGGAGATCAAGCCGAAGGATATTATTATTATTATTATTTATTGTTATAGCGCCATTTATTCCATGGCGCTTTACAAGTGAGGAGGGGTATACATAATAAAAACAAGTACAATAATCTTGAACAATACAAGTCATAACTGGTACAGTAGGAGAGAGGACCCTGCCCGCAAAGGCTCACAATCTTCAAGGGATGGGTGAGAATACAGTAGGTGAGGGTAGAGCTGGTCATGTAGCGGTTTGGTCGATCGGTGGTTACTGCAGGTTGTAGGCTTGTCGGAAGAGGTGGGTCTTCAGATTCTTTTTGAAGGTTTCGATGGTGGGAGAGAGTCTGATGTTTTGTGGTAGAGGGTTCCAGAGTAGGGGTGATACGCGAGAGAAATCTTGTATACGATTGTGGGAAGAGGAGATAAGAGGGGAGTAGAGAAGGAGATCTTGTGAGGATCGGAGGTTGCGTGTAGGAAAGTACCGGGAGATGAGGTCACAGATGTAAGGAGGAGACAGGTTGTGGATGGCTTTGTATGTCATGGTTAGGGTTTTGTACTGGAGTCTCTGGGCAATGGGGAGCCAGTGAAGGGATTGACAGAGGGGAGAGGCCGGAGAATAGCGGGGGGGACAGGTGGATTAGTCGGGCAGCAGAGTTTAGAACAGATTGGAGGGGTGCAAGGGTGTTTGAGGGGAGGCCACAGAGCAGGAGGTTGCAGTAGTCAAGGCGAGAGATGATGAGGGCATGGACTAGGGTTTTTGCAGATTCAGAAGGATGTTTAACGAAGAAAAAAGAAAAGCTATGAAAATCACTTTATTAGATTTGTCTTCATTCACATAAATAAAAAGGAGTGCAAGTGGCTATGAAATCCTTGATTTTTGCCTGCCTTTAGCTGCATTCTTATCAGAACATACTGAGTTGGAGATGATGGCAGTGGTAGAGTTAATTGTGCACCTGTGTCTCATTAACTCTGGCTTTCAACTGCTGCAAGAGATTTCTCTGATAAACACAAGATTCTCAGGTGAAGACAAGTGCTGACGCTTTCACTACCATCATCTGTACTCCAAATTAGCAAATTAGAAAGTTCTAATGCAGCATAAGACAGTCATACAGAGCAGGGTTTGGAAGACACTTGCATTTTGTTACAGGAATGAAAACAAATTCTTTAACCCCTTTAACCCCCGGGCCATTTTCAACTTTTGCATTTTTGTTTTTTTGCTCCACTTCTTCCCAGAGCCATAACGTTTTTATTTTTTGTCAATATAGCCATATGAGGACTCGCTTTTTGTTGGACAAGTTGTACTTTTGAACAGCACCAAAGGTTTTAGCATATTGTCTACTGGAAAACGGGGAAAAAAATCCTAGTGCTGTGAAATAGCAAAAAAAAGTGCAATTCCACAGTTATTTTTTTCACCATGTTCACTAAATGCTAAAACTGACCTGTCATTATGATTGTCAAGGTCATTACGAGTTCATAGACACCAAACATTGCTAGGTTCTTTTTAATTTAAGTAAAGAAAAAAATCCAACATTTTTTAAAGAAAAAAAAAAAAAAGATGGCATTTTCTGAGACCTGTGGAGTCTCCATTTTTTGTGATCTGGGTGAGGTCTTATTTTTTGCTAGTCTAGCTGAAGTTTTTATTGATACAACTTTGTGTAGATACAATGCTTTGATTGCCCGTTATTGCATTTATTGCAATGTAGTGGGGACCAAAAAAGCACAATTCTGGCGTTTAGAATTTTTTTCTCGTTACGCCATTCATTAATCAGTTGAATTTTTTTTATATTGATAGATCGGGCAATTCTGAACGCGGCAATAACAAATATGTGTAGATTTTTTTATTGTTTATTTTGAATGGGCAAAAGGGGGATGATTTGAACTTTTATTTATTTTTTTTTCCTTACTTTTTGCATGCTTCAATAATCTCCATGCGAGACTAGAAGCTGCAGTACTTTGACCGTCTCTGCAACATACATGCGATGATCAGATCGCCTGTGTGTATCACTACTGATGAGCTCCACGGGGCTGGGCTGATAGCAATCTGGCAATGACATCCACAGATGTCTGCTGCAGACTTCTGGTTGTCATGCACACCCATCGGTGACCCGCAATCATGTGACGGGGTCACCGATGGGCGGAGCCAGTGACGCAACTACTGTAAGTGCAAATTAAATGCCGCTGTCAGAAATTGACAGCAGCATTTAAGGAGTTGACAGCTGCGGGTGGATCATGATTCTACTGGTAGCTGTTGCGGGCACATGTCAGCTGTATAGATCAGCTGTCATGTGCCCAGAAAGGCGTTGGCTCAGCACCGGTGCCTGCACCAAACAAGGGAAATCTTACATGTGCATATTATGTCAAAAAGGGGTTAATATTCTGGTTTTCAGTTTCATTCCTTTCCTTGATGGATATAAAATGTATTAAAAAATGAGCGTTTAATTACTTTTAACTATTTTAGGTGTATTGCTACATGTGGGCTGATTTTTCATTATTAAATGAAAATAAAATATCTAAAGGGAATTTGTCATCAGTTTTTTTGCCACCTAATCCAAGAGCAGCATACTGTAGAAGTGGAGAACCCGATTATACGGAGGTCAACATTCAAACAACTGCTTGATCTGCAGCAGATAAAACAGTGGTTTCAGCAAAATGACATTAAAGGGAATCTGTAACCCCAAAATTGGCCTACTAACTAAAACCACCGGCATCAGGGGCTTATCTACAGCATTCTGTAATGCTGTAGATAAGCCCCCGATGTATCCTGAAAGATAAGAAAAACAGGTTATATTTTACTCACCCAGGGGTGGTCCTGGTGTGGTTCGGGCCCGATGGGCATTGCGTTTTGGCACCTCCCATCTTCATACGATGTCGTCCTCTTCTTGTCTTCATGCCGCGGCTCCTACTCCGGCGTACTGATTTGCCCTGTTGAGGTCAGCGTAAAGTACTGCAGTGTGCACGTGCCGGATTCTCTGACCTTTTCCGGTACCTGCGCACTGCAGTACTTTGCTCTGCCCTCATCAGGGCAGACAAAGTATGCCTGCACAGGAGCAGCGGCAGGAAGAAAAGAAGAGGACAACATCGTATGAAGATGGGAGGTGCTGTACACGGACCGCGATGCCCATCGAACCCAAACTGCACCGGGACCGCCCCTGGGTGAGTATAATATAACCTGTTTTTCTCATCTTTCAGGGTATATTGAGGGCTTATCTACAGCAGCACAGAATGCTGTAGATAAGCCCCTGAAGCCGGTGGCCTTAGTTTAGAGGCCAATGTTGGGGTGACAGATTCCCTTTATGCTGCTCAGTAAGTGACACATTGCAGGAATCAGGGTCTACTTTACTACATTATGCTGATAGGCTAGCAATAACCTGATGACAGACTCATTTAAAAAAGCTTAGAATGTCATAGAATAAAAAACAAGCCATGCTATCCTTACAACTCCCTTACTAATCCTGTCCTGATATGGCACAGTCTCTCTCAAGTCTTTGTACTTTCCCACAGGAGATCACTGGCCATCCGTACATGATTGCTGCAGCTAATTGTTTCCAGCAGTCATGGGGCTAGGCAGCACCGATCAACCACTAATATAATAAACACAAAAGTCAGCCTAGCATGTACCTCAGTTGCAGTGAAATACTGTATGGTCCCAACTGTTCAAGTCTGCAGTCAAAAGGACCAGTTTATGGCCTTGTGGATATAAATCACCTTTACTACAGATTAGATTAATTTGTTTTCACAATGGTATGATCCATTTATTAAAAGTTAAACTATGAAGGAAAATGTAATAATAGCACAATCAATACATTTTAGAATTTTGGTTTGTATTGACTATCTGAAATCATGGAGAGATGACTTCAGAAGCTCAATACATAACAAAATTGTGATCTGTCTTTTTATAATTAAAGCATGTTTTACATTATTACCCAAGAGTGAGGCTGATCACCCATCAAAAAATATTTTTAATGGTTCAATTAAATCACCATTGTAACGATAGGTGGTCCAAAGAGTGAAATTACACAGAGGTCCTGCTAAAGATAACCAGAACAAAGAAAACCAGTATTTTAAATGGTACTTTGGTAGAGGGTCCTTTTATGGATTTTGCATTAGGACCATGAGCTTCAACTTAAGTTTCTACATTGAACTTTATGGTTTATAAAAGGAAAGTAAGTCATAAACTGATCTATTTCTGGGGCCTCTGTTTTCAATTTAAAATAAACATTTCAGAATTATAAATGATGAAGTGAACTTGACAAAAAAATTAACTGGAAAATTGGACCAGAAATAAAGAAAATGCAAATAACTAAAGCTGTGCCTACAGACATTACATTAAAATCTAAGGTTCCCATCACTCTTGTTAACATTTGTCAATAATTTAATGTATTTACAGGGCCCCATGATGGCCCTCCAATGGCAGAGGACAGAGGAACTGAGGAATGGTATGATAGATTTTACATTCTTGATCTATGGGTCTGTTTTTCGTTCAACTTTCCAACCTGGAACACGTATATTTATAGTGAGGTCAGTTGAGATGGTTCTCCAGCTTTAATATTAAAACTGACTTTTGGCTTTGAAGGGATTGTATTATCTCCTAGTAAGAGTACATGGTTCCCTAGTTTCCAAGGTTCCTGCTTGATTGACAGTTTAAATTAGCACCATAGTTGCACCCCTGGTCTCAACCGTTCACTCCTCCAATACTGCAGAAAAAAGTCTATCTCATAGAGCAGTATCATAGTTACACCGTTATATAGGTTGAAAAAAGACCTAAGTCCATCAAGTTCAACCTTTCTCTGTACATTGGGTGGTCTATGACGGCTCTAATGTTGGCTGAATTGGGAGCTAACAGTGTGCTCCAGAGTCAGGAAAGTGCTTACAAGTTCTATGAGAAAGAGCTTGTAAGCAATGTGCATGATGGGCTGCTTTTGTTACATAGCAGTAGTGTCAGGTAACGCAGGCAACAGACCATAAACAACAGATTTAAAGTTATTTAATTCTTGAGAATGGATAAGATTTTTAATAACAAGTCAATTGCAAAGTTGCTTGTTAATTTCAAGCAGTTTGAGCTTTAGCCAATAAAATAATAACCTATGTTATCAATGATGAATACAATTAACATTTATCACCATCAAAGATCTTTTGGTGCACTAATTTTTCTAATGCAAACTCATCACACAAATATGTCAAAGAAGGAAAAATGTCACATATCAGTAGCTTCTCTGTAAGGCTTTGCTTTATTCTGAGACAGAGATACCCATGTGTCGGAAGCCAACATGGACAATGTATGTATCATAAGAACACTGAACTCACAATTGAATCCATGAGTTCCGGATAACACCAAAGGCCTACATCAAAGAGACAGATCATGAGCTGTAAGGGGATTGGTCACAAAACTTGTGAGGCATGAAGACAATTGTGTGTTCTGTTGTGTGATGCCTTTTGTTGTGTTGATAGAGTAAAGAAAGCACCTACATGCAAGATGGACATCTTGTCTGACCTCTTTGAAGGTACATAACCCCTGTGGTTATATACAAGGACTTCTTCTGCAGGAAAATGTAGACAACTGCAATCACGTTTGACCCTTGACCCTCATAATCACTCTGGACCTAAAAGCACCACCTTCAGGAGAGTGTTGGCATTAGCAGCCATGCGCATGTTTCTGGATAACTCAAAGCACTGTGACCTGATTGGCTGATGCTATTAAATGGAGGTGTTACAGGGAGAGACAATGCATGGACTATGTCTGACTGTGTGACTGATTTAAAGGTAGCACACCACGCTAGTTAGGCATTCTTCCTACTTCATATTGTACACCACCCTATCCTATTACCTTTTCCCTTGCAATGTACATTTCTCCCTTAGGTTTCCCTTATGAAGGTCCTTGGTCCTATTGGTAATAAATTCCCATTTAATGATTCAGTAGCTCTAGTTAATTAATAATAACTGGCACCCAAAAACTCAGAAGATTCTACACCATATATAGACAGCAAAGTACACAGATGACACTAGAGAAATAATTTTCTTCCTCAAGTGAAGAGTTATTCTTTATACTTTCTCCCTTCGAACATTGTTCTCATAGAATCCCTACTACCTCTTCTGTCTCTGCAAGGTGCATTAATGTCTCTTGAGAGCTGATGCACTGAAATCCTCAGCTTTTAGCCTCACTATTATAAACCGATCACAACAGACCGCATATCATGCTCAATTAAAAATTATTTTTTTACCATAATCTATGAAGTTTTCAGGAACATAAGTGTACTCTTATGAAGTCTGGACTATTGTAACTCTCTACTAATCGGCCTCCCTCTTACCAAACTCTCCTCGCTCCAATCTGTCCTGAATGCTGCTACTATGATCATATTCCTCACCAACCGTTACACCGATGCCTCTACCTTGTGCCATTCATTACACTGGTTACCCATCCACTCCAGAATCCAGTACAAAACCATTACCCTCATCCACAAAGCACTCCATGGCTCAGCTCCACCCTACATCTCCTCCCTGGTCTCAGTCCGCCACCCTTCCTGTGCCCTACGTTCTGCTAATGACCTGAGGTTAGCATCCTCAATATTCAGAACCTCCCACTCCCCTCTCCAAGACTTTTCACGTGCTGTGCCAACTATTTAGAATACACTACCCAGGTTAATGTGATTAATCCCCAATCCCCACAGTTTTAAGTGCGCCCTAAAAATGCATTTGTTCAGACTGGCCTACCGTCTCAACGCATTAACCTAACGATCCCTGTGTGGCCCATTCAAAAAACTAAAACCATAATCAGGTTCCTCGCATCATGTTCTCATACACTTTATGCAGTTAATAGCACTCTGTGTCTGTACTGCTACATACTTAGGCTGTTACCTGGTTCATGCAGCTTTACATGAACACCCGAGCCTTACACTATGGCTGGTCCAAATAACTAAAGCAATTGTTACCATCCACCTCTCGTGTCTCCCCTTTTCCTCATAGTTTGTAAGCTTGCGAGCAGGGCCCTCATTCCTCCTGGTATCTATTTTGAACTGTGATTTTTGTTATGCTGTAATGTCTATTGTCTGTGCAAATCCCCTCTATAATCTGTAAAGCGCTGCGGAATATGTTGGCGCCATATAAATAAAATTATTATTATTAGTAGTATTAGTCTTTATGGACTTGTGTACAGTCATACAAATAGTAGAGCTAATATTATGAAGGTGCAAACTGACATTGCTGGCTTCTCCTCTAATACAAGCCTATAGTGTTTTCCAAACGGTAACACATGCATTGGAAATTCTACTAAAATAGGCCATATAGCACTTCACATGCATAATAGTTGTGATTATAGGAAACGAATAACTGCATATTTCCCATTAGTAACAGATTATTCTTGGCAATCTTGAGCTGAATAGTGTTTATGATTACATAGAATAAAGAAGCCACCATAGATGTATATGGTTTTAATTAACGATGAACATATTAAAGTAATTAGTAGATTCTTCTAAGGATTACAAGACTTCGAAATTTGGCAACTTGTCTATTCTCAGTTAAGATACCAAACACCCGGCATCAAATAGGAAGTTATATAAGGACATCTAATAATCCAAAAATGAATACAGAATTACTAACACATACCGCCTCAAGGCTTTTAATTCTGTAGATATACACTGTACACATTGAATACGAGCTTGGAAAATGAATCAGTTCAAGTTTAAATGCCTATAAACCATAGAAGTCATAGAAATGATACTTTAAAGTTGGACCTTTGAAGTATACACTAGATATAAAAAGGGTTAAACCAAATGTAATACTAGCTGGGAGCCATTAAATGAAAGTTACACTCGCCTAATGACTTACATTACATACTGAGAGCTTGCCTTCGCAGCAGTGACAGGCTCTTCTTTCAGCCTGTTACATTTCTTAATGCTGAAGTTTTTAATTTCACAAAACAAAAAATCTCTGATTTTAATTAAAGTCCAGCAGGGGCTGAAAAAAATGTGTAAACAATTGGAACAGCAAAGGACCTCACATTAAACTGTTCATGCAGGATGTATATAGAAGGATCCGAGCGGATAAACAGTGTGTGGATGCGGACAGGAGAGAATTACTGCAGACTTTCAAGTCACAGCAGACTTCAAGCTTGATTTGACCTATTCAGTAAGACCGATGTATTTATACTTTCCTACCACAGTCCAACATTGACATTTGCAGAAACATCTTCTGTTGCTGAATTCAAGTTTTATACCGAAGTACAACACTAAATCAGTAAGGATTCATCTCCTCAGCAGCTAAAGGTGAAAATGTGCCCAGGTACCTGACGTATAATGACTAATGGCCACACCACACCTCGCAGGCATGAAACCAGGCAGGCATTCTGTACAAGGGGAACTAGCCCCGAGGCATTTCTGACTTATTCCGCTCCTACTTACACTAGTTCTATCAAATGTGGGCCCAATACTAATTACATGGTTATATCACTTTATCCATCTAAAGTTATCTATCTATCTATCTATCTATCTATCTATCTATCTATCTATCTATCTATCTATCTATCTATCATATCTTTCTATATATCCATCCATCTATCTATATCATATCTCTCTATCTGTTCACCTATCTATCTACAGATGTATCTATCTATCTATCTAATATTTATCTATCTATCTCATATCTATCTGTCCATCTGTCTACCTATCTATCTATCTCATATCTATCTGTCCATCTGTCTACCTATCTGTCTCTGTCTGTCCATCCATCCATCTATCCATCTATCTATCTCATATCTATCTGTCTATCTATCTATCTATCTATCTATCTATCTATCTGTACATTATCTATCTATCTATCTATCTATCTCATATACAGTATATCTATCTACCTATCTATCTCATATCTATATATCTCATATCTATCTATCTATATATCTGTACATTATCTATCTATCCCATATCAATCAGTCTATCTATCTATCTATCTATCTATCTATCTATCTATCTATCTATCTATCCCATATCTATCAGTCTATCAATCTATGTATCTATCTATATCACATCTGTCTATATCTGTACATCTATCTATATCATATCTCTATCTATCTGTCCATCTATCTATCTATGGATGTATCTATGTATCTATCTCATATCTATCTATCTGTCCATCTATCTGTCTATCTGTCTATCCCATATCTATCTATCCCATATTTATCTATCTATCTATCTATCTATTTATTTATCCCATATCTATCTATCTATCTATCTATCTATCTATCTATCTATCTATCTATCTATCTATCTGTACATTATCTATCTATCTATCTATCTGATATTTATTTATTTATCTCATATCTATCTATCTGTACATTATCTATATATCTATATATCAATCTATCTAGCTATCCCTTATCTATCTATCTATCTATCTATATATCCATCTTATATCTGTCTAGCCCTTATGTATCCATTTGTCTGTCAATCCATCCATCCATCCATCCATCAATTTATCTCACATCTATCTATCTCATATCTATCTATTCATCTATCTATCTGTACATTATCTATCTATCTATCTCATATTTATTTATGTATCTATCTATATATCTATGTATCTCATATTTATCTATCTGTCATCTATCTATCTACAGATGTATTTATCTATCTATCTCATATCTATCTGTCCACCTGTCTATCTATTTGTCTCTCTCTGTCTGTCCATCCATCCATATATCCATCTATCTATCTCATATCTATCTGTCCATCTATCTATCCCATATCTAGCTATCTGTACATTATCTATCTATCCCATATCTATATATCTATATATCTGTACATTATCTAGCTATCTCATATCTATCTATCTACCTATCTATCTCACATCTATCTATCTATCTATCTATCTATCTATCTATCTATCTATCTATCTATCTATCTATCCATTATCTATCTATGTATCTATATCATATCTCTCTATCTATCTATAAATCTGTACATTATCAATCTATCTATCCCATATCTATCAGTCTCTCTATCTATCTTTCTATCTCTATATCTATCTATGTATCTATCTATATCATATCTGTCTATTATCTCTCCATCTATCTATATCATATCTCTCTATCTGTCCATCTATCTATCTATCTATAGATGTATCTATATCTATCTCATATCTATCTATCTGTCTATCTGTCTGTCTATCTATCTATCTATCTAACTATCTGTCTATCTGTCTGTCTATCTATCTATCTATCTATCTATAGATGTATCCATCTATCTCATATCTATCTATCTATCTATCTATCTATCCATCTATCTAGCCCATATCTATCTATCTATCTATCTATCTATCTATCTATCTATCTATCTATCTATCTGTACATTATCTATCAATTCTCTATCTATCTATCTATCTATCTATCTATCTATCTATCTGATATCTCTCTAACTCATATCTATCTATCAATCTATCTGTACATTATCTATCTATCTAGCTATCCCTTATCTATCTATCTATATTATATCTGTCTAGCCCTTATGTATCTATCTATCTTATATCTATCCCTTATCTATCTATCTATCTATCTATCTATCTATCTATCTATCTATCTATCTATCTATCTTATATCTATCTATATAACTGTTATCTATCTGGTATCTATCTATACATTATCTGTCTACTTATTATCTATCTATCTATCTATCTATCTATCTATCTATCTATCTATCTATCCCTTATGTATCCATCTATCTATCTATCTTCTATCTATCATCTATCTATCTTCTATCTATCTATCTTATATCTATCTGTTATCTATCTACTATCTATCCATCTATCTATCTATATCTCTCTAACATCTATGTATCTATCTATCTATTATTTATCCGTCCATCTTTCCATGTAAAGTAGAACTGACTTTTCTTATCTGCATCATAACTGTATTTTTGTCAGTTAGTTACTACAGTACACAAAAGAATCAATGAAAAATTCAGTTTTGTTACCTCTAGAGATCTAGCTGAGCTAAATGTGTCATTTTACTGTTTCCCTCCAGGTCCTTATGAATTTTGGAAATGGACAAACATCTAAGTGTGTAAAATTTAGAAAGATGAGATACATAGAAACATAGATGACGTATTGAATATAGCATACTAGAATTGGCATAAGTATAGGTCTATCATATGAAATACATTTTAACCCATACAATGTGTGTAAACTAGATATTAAATTTAAATGATCAAGACAGAGAAAATGTAGAAGAGCTGGGCTGTCATTGACTTGTTTCAGGGGGGTTACCTGGTGGTCTAGATTAAGCCACAAATAGCACAGAGAGATATTACCAGGGGTTAGGCTAAATTCCACGTTCTGCTCTACCTGCAGAGATGCTGATACTAATGCATAAAGCTGAAATATATACATGCAGTACTTCTATTGTGTGATATCTATTGCAATAGCGCTTCCCTGGCTGTATAGGCAACAGTATGTCTAGAAGCTCAGGTGTACTCTCCTAAACAGGTTACTATTGCTCAGCAGCCATTGTTTTGTATCTATGTACTAAAGTAACAAAGCTGCAAATCGCATAGTTAATCCATAATACATAAACGATTGCTATTCCATCATTAGATTATATGGTATAACAGCATATGCAGAATAACTATACTATCAGACTATACACTATATACAGTGTAACAATATTATTACTAAACTGTATAGAAGTATAGACAGTACAACTACACTACTACATCATATATGTGCAGCTATACTATTAAACAGTATATACAGAATGACTATACTTACAGTATAACTATACTACTACTTGATGACACAATATATCTACACTACTAATGTATGCAGTATAACTATATTTTTATAGTTTCTACAGTATCATTATACTACTAGATAATAAAGTTTTTCTAAACTGCTAGATTATGCAGTATATAATACGTCCAGATTATTCAGTATATATTATGACAAGATTATACAGTATATTAATAATACTAGATTATACAGTATATAATGACCAAAATATACAGTACATCTATTCTACCAGATTATACAGTATATATTACTGCCATATTGTACAGTATATATTAATGCCAGATTATACAGTGTATCTGTACTACCATATTATGCAGTATATGACCAAATAATACAGTGTATATATACCACCATATTATACAATATATCTATATCACCAGATTAAACAGTATATATTACTATCAGACTATACAGTATATATGACTACCAGATTCTACAGTATATAATGTGACCAGATTATACAGTATATCTATACCACCAGATTATACAGTATATATTACTTAAAGATTATACAGTATATATTACTACCAGATTACACAGTATATAATATGACCAGATTATACAGTATATCTATATCACCAGATTATACAGTATATATTACTTTCAGACTATACAGTGTATATTAATACCAGATTATACAGTATATCTATACTTCTAGATTATACAGTGTATACTATGACCACATTATACAGTATATACCACCAGATTATACAGTATATATTACTACCAGATTATACAGTATATAATATGACCTGATTATACAGCATATAATATGACCAGGTTATACAGTATATAATATGACCAGGTTACACAGTATACTGTATATATAATATGACCTGATTACACAGCACATAATATGACCAGGTTATACAGTATATATTACTACCAGATTATACAGCATATAATATGACCAGGTTATAAAGTATATATTACTACCAGATTATACAGTATATAATATGACCAGATTCTGCAGTATATAATATGACCAGTTTATACAGTATATATTACTACCAGATTATGCAGTATATAATATGACCAGATTACACATTATATAATATGACCTGATTATACAGCATATAATATGACCAGGTTATACAGTATATAATATGACCAGGTTACACAGTATATATATAATATGACCTGATTACACAGCACATAATATGACCAGGTTATACAGTATATATTACTACCACATTATACAGCATATAATATCACCAGATTATACAGCATATAATATGACCAGGTTATAAATATATATTACTACCAGATTATACAGTATATAATATGACCAGATTCTGCAATATATAATATGACCAGTTTATACAGTATATATTACTACCAGATTATACAGTATATAATATGACCAGATTACACAGTATATAATATGACCAGGTTATACAGTATATATTACTACCAGATTATACAGTATATAATATGACCAGATTACACAGTATATAATATGACCAGGTTATACAGTATACACTAGATCTGTGCACACACTCCACCAGCAGTGCACCGGACTGTGGAATGCCATCACTCTCACACAGCAGCTTCTTACCTGTGGAGGTGTAACTCAATGAGATCAGATAATGGACGTGTCCCAACAGCCTCCTACAGCTCCTTCTGCTCCTTCTGCTGATAGTCGTCTTCTTTTATAGCAAAATCTTTCACAATGGAAAACATTCTCATCACAAAATGAACTTTGCTGCCAGCGTGAACATATCCACAGAGCTGTGTGCAACCCACGGAGCCGGGCTCCCACTGAAGACCTCGGCACACAGTCAGCGTGTGGGTGATGCCGGGGCTGATCCCCGGACAGACATCCCCAGCTTATTTAATATTCAGAGCAGATAGTCAGGCAATCTTGAATTTACTTCATGAGCTTAACCCTCTCCTGCCTGCAGGGCAGCGCAGATGTATCTGTGACAGATCCTTCCATTGAGCTGCGGGAGTAGTGTCAGCTCCTCTCCTCTTCCCTTTCTAGCCTTTCTTGTTAGCTCACATTACTATTAGTCAGATTGTTAGAAGCAGAGAATTGGGCGGAAGCAATGAGATTTCTTGGCTTTTGCCTGAGCCTTCAAGCCCTTCCCAGTAAAAGAAGGTTTAATGTGAGTGTCATTTTACATCGCACTCCACCTCGTTATCGCTGGAGTCTCCTCTCTGCTGCCATTCTATCATTAATGCCACATATGCAGGAGCTGTGCACGTCCCTTACCTGTCACATTGCTGGGAGAAGGGGATAGGAAGGACAGACACTAGTGTCTGGCATAGTCCAGGTGTCTCTGCATTCTGAGGTACTAATACTTGTTGGGACTGTGGCGCCTCTATTGTTATTTTTGACAACATGAATACTAGTGTTGTTTGTTTTACGGGATTTAAGTGTCGGTACAAGGCTACAGTTTCCTCCAGTCATCTTCTAATAACACTACCCCAACTCTTTTTGTCACTTTCTGTCATACTTGAAGGACATGGCTTAAATAACAAGTGGCAATTGTGCAGAGGGTTATTTGTTCTGTAGCGTAAAGCAGTATCTGATGTAAAACCAAAGAAATGATCATAAGCTGGTATACACACATTGAGTAAGAGCACGTTCACACTGAGCCATTTCACAGGCAAAATGGAAAAAATAAACAAATTGATCATATACCCTAGAGTAAGTAAGCAGTAACAGCACCGGTAAGTAACATAGGGTACTTAGCACTATTTTGATTAACAAAAAACATAAAAGCCATTCCACCACAACATGGTGTACCTAGTCAGGATGTTCCTAGCCTGTCTCTGGTATTAAAACACTATTTTGTGCCAGCCTACCTCAATATGAATAAGGGTAGAGCAAGACAGGGGCCCGCAATGTGTAGACACCCGCCATGGAAAGTTATATAGATAAATGCACAGCTCAGAAAGAGGGGCCACGGCCCTGCTTGTATAAAGAACAAAAAAAGTACAGCAAAACCAAAGAAATGAGCTAGGCATTTATCTATATAGCTTCCCATGGAAAGGTGAATGGACAATCAGAGCCCTTGTCCTTCTCTGCACGTATTCACAATGAGGTCGGTTGACACAAAGTGAGATTTTCATATTAGAGATAGGCTAGGACTGTCCCGGCTGGGTACACCTTGTCATGGTGTACCCAGAAGGGTTAAGGTGTCCCGACTGGGATGGAGGCGGGACAAGCCAACTTTGATTGTTTTTTATCACAATAGTGTTAACTAAGCATCATGTGTTATTAACATATACTATTACTGATTACTTATTTACTTACTACAAGGTATGTGCTCAATTTGTGATGTAATTGTACAGCCATGGTTTAACTGGTGGTTGTACTTCCAAAAGTATACTTAATGCAACTGGAATTTAAAGGGAATCTGTTAGTTCCTTTGATACTTTGAAACTGTCGCAATTACCTTTAAGTGATTTCTCGTTCAAGTTTTTATTGTTTTATACAATTGTTTAGATTTTTTAGCAAAATTAACTTATATATAGCATCTCGCTGTATGCTATTAAACCAACCAAAACATAGAAAAAAACTATTATTTTATTTGATATTCACTAAAATATACCAAAAAACCATGCAATGTAAAAAATTTCAATTAAGTTAAACCCTAATCAGATGCTAGATACCCGCTATCCTTAAGTCTACTTGACAGCGGAGGTTGGCACCCTGAAATAAATGAGAAACGACACCCCAACTCCTTGGCGGCTATTTCTAAGGAGCTCTAGAGTTCCCATTCACTTCCAGAACAGGCTCGACAGCCAACAAATACACAGGAATTCGCTAATCCCTAGTTGCTGAAAATCACCCTAATATCACCCATCAACACTTGCAAATTACTATTATAAATTCAAGTAAGTGAATTTCAGACAAAAAATGTAATTAGTCAGTAAAAGACACATGGGAGTGGTGCAGGCTGCTGCATAAATATGTAGAGATTGGACTTACATAAAACATTGAGTAATACAGAACATTGTCTGTAATCTGGCAAGTTTACTCTGAAACAGGAAATATAAACTAATTTTAATAATTTTAAATATTCTTCAGAAATTACAAATAAACAAATTGAGGAGAGGTTCAATGAGCAGCACGATCCTTATTGCTGATCTATGTAAGGCTACTTTCACATCTATGTGCGCAGCGTATCATCCGCAAACGCAAACGCATGCAAAAACGCATGCAAACACATGCTAACACAGCATTTTTTATCCGCATCAGCTTACGCATGACGGCAAAAAAACGTAGCTTTTTATACACATGCATTTGATTTTTCCAGGAGGCCGTGTCTCTATGATCGTGTCTCAAAACAGTTCCTGGACATGTGCAGTCCGAAGAACGCAAGCGCATCGAACGCATGCGTACACATGCGTTCCCATAGACAGTAATGCATTTTTTTAACACACTCATCTGCATGCGAATGCCTGCGCATATTTGACTGATTTCTGACGCTTCCAAAAATGCAACATGTTACATTTGCCATGCACCGCCGCACACCACGAATAAACGCATGCGTATGCAAAAGTATGCAAACGCATACAAAAACATGTCCATGCATACATCATGTTAAAGATAGGTACGCATGATGCATGCGGATCTATGCCGATCGTACGCTGCACACACAGACGCAAATGTGAAACCAGGCTTAAAACTACCCAAAACCTACTTTAAATGCAAATAAGTGTTAAACAGATTAAAGGTGAACTTCAAGCTCCAGTAACATCAGTGTCAGATCACACCATCCGTGGTTCTATGAGCCAAAGTGGATTTCATGGGAGATGACCAAGGAGGAAACCATTGTTAAAAAAAAATCATGAAAAAGCAAGACTGGAATTTTCCAAACTACATGTTGACAAGCCACAAAGCTTTTGGGAGAATGTCCTATGGACAGATGAGACAAAAATTTAACTTTTTAGCAAGGTGCATCAGCTTTGTTCCCAGATGGAAAAATGAAGCATATCAAGAAAAAAACAATGCCCCTAATGTGAAACATGGAGGAGGCTCTGTTATGTTCTGGGGCTGATTTGCTGCATCTGGCACAGGGTGTCTAAAATCTAAGCAGGTACAATGAAATCTCAAGACTATGAAGGGATTCTAGAGAGAAATGTGCTGCCCAGTGTTAGAAAGCTTGGTCTCAGTCGCAGTTACAGAAATTGTTTGACTGCAGTAATTGCCTCAAAAAGTTGTGCAACAAAATATTAAGTTAAGGGTACCATCATTTATGTTCAGGCCTATAGCATGAGCTTTATTTTTTTTTAAATTCTGTGGAAGCATGGTTGAAAAGCAATGTCTAACTTGTTTATTTTCATAGATTTTTAATTTATTATTACTTTTGTCAGATTCAAGTTATTTCTGTGACCATTGTGGGTTTTTCTGTCATTAAGCGAGGGGTACCAACAATTTTGACCACGTGTGTATGTAACAATTATACGGGGTGAGACTTTGGATAAAACTAGTTTTTATTTTTCCTATATAACTACATATCTTCTCTTCTATAGAGTCATTACAAACAGAGTGATCTATTTCAAGTGTTTATTTCTCTTTATGTTGATGATTATGGCTTACAGCCAATGAACAACCAAAAGTTATTATCTCAGTAAATTAGAATACTTTATGACACCAACTTGAAAAATGATTTTAAAATCCCAAATGTTGGAATACTCAAATGTAGGTTCAGTAAATACATTCAATACTTGGTTGAGGCTTCTTTTGCATCAATTACTGCATCATTGCGGCATGGCATGGATGTGTTAAGCCTGTGGCACTGCTGAGGTGTTATGGAAGCCCAGGTTGCTTTGATAGCAGCCTTCAGCTCATCTGCATTGTTGGGTCTAGTTTCTCTCATCTTCCTCTTGACAATACCCCATAGATTCTCTCTGTGGTTAAAGTCATGCAAGTTTGCTTGTCAATTAAGCACAGTGATAGTGCTGTTTTTAAACTAGGTATTTGTACTTTTGGAAGTGTAGACAGATGCCAAGTCATGCTGGAGAATGAAATATCCATCTCCAATAAGCTTGTCGGCAGAGGGATGCATGAAGTGCTCTAAAATTCCCTGGTAGACGGCTGCGCTGACTTTGGTCTTGATAAAACACAGTGAACCTACACCAGCAGGTGACATGGCTGCCCAAACCATCACTGATTGTGGAAACTTCACACTAGACCCAAACAGCATGTATTATATGCATTTCCACTCTTCCTCCAGACTCCAGACCTTGATTTCCAAATTAAATGCAAAATGTACTTTCATCTGAAAGCACCACCGTGGACCACTGAGCAACAGTTCAGTTCTTTTTCTACTTGGCCCAGGTAAGAAGCTTCTGGCATTGTCTATTGGCCATGAGTGTCTTGACACAAGGAATGTGACACTTGTAGCCCATGTCCTGGATAGTCTGTGTGTGATGGCTCTTGGAGCAATAACTCCAGCAGCAGTCCACTTCTTGTGAATCTCCCCAAAAATTTTGAATGGCCTTTTCTTAACAATCCTTTCAAGGCTGCAGTTTCCACTCAACTTTCCATTTGCTTGGATACAGCACTCTGTGAACAGCCAGTTTCTTTAGCAATGACCTTTGTGGCTTACCCTCCTTGTAGAGTGTGTCAATGACTGCCTTCTGGATATCTATCAAGTCAGCAGTCTTCCCCATGATTGTGGAGCCTACTGAAACAGACTAAAGGACATTTTTGTTAACTATTCTAATTTACTGAGATAATGACTTTTGGATTTTCATTGGCTGTAAGCTATAATCATCAACATTAACAGAAATAAACACTTGAAATAGATCACTCTGTCTGTAAAGGCTACATATAATATAAGAATTTAACTTTATTTTTTTGAAGAACTGAAATAAATGGAATTTTTGATAATATTCTAATTTTGTGAGAAGAACCTGTATATATATATATATATATATATATATATATATATATATATATATATATATATATATATATATATATGCACATACAGTTCAGACCAAAAGTTTGGGAACACCTTCACATATCAAGATATTTCAGTATTTTCATGACTATGAAAGTTGTGTATTCACACTGAAGGCATCAAAACTATGAATTAACACATGTGGAATTACATACTTAACAAAAAATAGTGAAACAACTGAAATTATGTCTTATATTCTAGGTTCTTCAAAGTAGCCACCCTTTGCTTTGATGACTGCTTTGCACACTCTTGGCATTCTCTTGATGAGCTTCAAGAGGTAGTCACCGGGAATGGTTTTCACTTCACAGGTGTGCCCTGTCAGGTTTAATAAGTTGCTTGCCTTATAAATGGGGTTGGGACCATCAGTTGTGTTGTGCAGAAGTCTGGTGGATACACAGCTGATAGTCCTACTGAATAGACTGTTAGAATTTGTATTATGACAAGAAAAAAGCAGCTAAGTCAAGAAAAACGAATGGCCATCATTACGTTAAGAAATGAAGGATAGTTAATCCGAAAAATTGGGAAAACTTTGAAAGTGTCCCCAAGTGCAGTGGCAAAAACCATCAAGCGCTACAAAGAAACTGGCTCACATGAGGACCGCCCCTGGAATGAAGACCAAGAGTCACCTCTGCTTCTGAAAATTAGTTTATCTGAGTCACAAGCCTCAGAAATTGCAGGTTAACAGCAGCTCAGATTAGAGACCAGGTCATTGCCACACAGAGTTCTAGCAGCAGACACATCTCTACAACAACTGTTAAGAGGAGACTTTGTGCAGCAGGCCTTCATGGTAAAATAGCTGCTAGGAAACCACTTCTAAGGACAGGCAACAAGCAGAAGAGACTTGTTTGGGCTAAAGAACACAAGGAATGGACATTAGACCAGTGGAAATCTGTGCTTTGCTCTGATGAGTCCAAATTTGAGATCTTTAGTTCCAACCACCGTGTCTTTGTGCGACTCAGATAAGGTGAACGGATGGACTCTACATGCCTGGTTCCCACCGTGAAGTATAGAGGAGGAGGTGTGATGGTGTGGGGGTGCTTGCTGGTGACACTGTTGGGCATTTATTCAAAATTGAAGGCATACCGAACCAGCATGGCTACCACAGCATCTTGCAGTGGCATGCTTGTTGTGAATTTGGATTCTGGGCTCCCCCGGTGGCTACTGGTGGAATTGAACTGGTGTCTTCATCTTCTCTGTTCACCTGTTCCCATCAAGATGTGGGAGTCGCTATATAACCTTGCTGCTCTGTTAGTTGCTTGCCGGTCAACAATGTTATCAGAAGCCTCTCTGTGCTTGTTCCTGCTCCTAGACAACTACTAGATAAGTTGGACTCTTGTCCATGTTTGTTTTTGCATTTTTGTTCCAGTTCACAGCTGTAGTTTCGTTACTGTGTCTGGAAAGCTCTTGTGAACAGGAATTGCCACTCTGGTGTTATGAGTTAATGCCAGAGTTTTAAAGTAATTTCTGGATGGTGTTTTGATAGGGTTTTCAGCTGACCATGAAAGTGTCCTTTCTGTCTTCTGCTATGTAGTAAGTGGACCTCAAATTTGCTAAACCTATTTTCATACTACGTTTGTTATTTCATCTTAACTCACCGCCAATACATGTGGGGGGCCTCTGTCTCCTTTCGGGGTATTTCTCTAGAGGTGAGCTAGGACTAATATTTTCCTCTGCTAGCTTTATTTAGTCCTCCGGCTGGTGCTGGGCATCTAGAATCAACGTAGGCATGCTACCCGGCCACTGCTAGTTGTGCGTTAGGTTTAGTTCATGGTCAGCTCAGTTCCCATCTTCCAAGAGCTAGTTCCTATATATGCTTATGCTATGTTCTCTTGCCATTGAGATCATGACAGTTTGACCGGCCCACTAAAGGGTTAAAATCCTTGGCTGAGAAAGGAGAGAAATAAGTAGTCTGCTGAAATTTTTTTATTTTTTTTTTTTCTTTCTCTCCTTCTAATCTTTGAATGGCTCTGTGTCCACCTGTTTGTAATGGATCTTCAGAGTGTAACTGCAGGTTTGAATAATCTCGCCACGAAGGTACAAAATTTGCAAGATTTTGTTTGTCATGCACCTGTATCTGAGCCGAGAATTCCTTTGCCGGAATTTTTCTCGGGGAATAGATCCGGGTTTCAGAATTTTCGAAATAATTGCAAATTATTTTTGTCCCTGAAATCTCGCTCTGCCGGAGACCCTGCACAGCAAGTCAGGATTGTGATTTCCTTGCTCTGGGGCGACCCTCAAGACTGGGCTTTTTCATTGACACCAGGGGATCCTGCGTTGCTCAATGTGGATGCGTTTTTTCTGGCCTTGGGGTTGCTTTATGACGAACCTCATTTGGAGCTTCAGGCAGAAAAAACTTTGATGTCCCTATCTCAGGGGCAAGATGAAGCGGAAATTTACTGCCAAAGATTCCGTAAATGGTCTGTGCTTACTCAGTGGAATGAGTGCGCCCTGGCGGCGACTTTCAGAGAGGGTCTCTCTGATGCCATTAAGGATATTATGGTGGGGTTCCCTGTGCCTGCGGGTCTGAATGAGTCCATGACAATGGCTATTCAGATCGATAGGCGTTTGCGGGAGCGCAAACCAGTGCACCATCTGGCGGTGTCCACTGAGAAGTCGCCAGAGAGTATGCAGTGTGATAGAATTCTGTCCCGAAGCGAGCGGCAGAATTTTAGACGGAAAAATGGGTTGTGTTTCTATTGTGGTGATTCTACTCATGTTATATCAGCATGCTCTAAGCGCACTAAAAAGCTTGGTAAATCTGTTTCCATTTGCACCTTACCGTCTAAGTTTATTCTATCTGTGACCCTGATTTGCTCTTTGTCATCTATTACCACGGACGCCTATGTCGACTCTGGCGCCGCTTTGAGTCTTATGGATTGGTCCTTTGCCAAACGCTGTGGGTATGATTTAGAGCCTTTGGAGACTCCTATTCCTCTGAAGGGGATTGACTCCACCCCATTGGCTAATAATAAACCACAATACTGGACACAAGTAACTATGCGTATTAATCCGGATCACCAGGAGATTATTCGCTTTCTGGTGCTGTATAATCTACATGATGATTTGGTGCTAGGATTGCCTTGGCTGCAATCTCACAACCCAGTCCTCGACTGGAGAGCTATGTCTGTGTTGAGCTGGGGATGTAAGGGGGCTCATGGGGATGTACCTGTGGTTTCCATTTCATCATCTATTCCCTCTGAAATTCCTGAGTTCCTGTCTGACTATCGTGACGTCTTTGAAGAATCCAAGCTTGGTTCATTACCTCCGCACCGAGAGTGCGATTGTGCCATAGATTTAATCCCGGGTAGTAAATACCCAAAGGGTCGTTTATTTAATCTGTCTGTGCCTGAACATGCTGCTATGCGAGAATATATAAAGGAGTCCTTGGAAAAGGGACATATTCGTCCATCGTCATCTCCCTTAGGAGCCGTTTTTTTCTTTGTGTCAAAAAAAGACGGCTCTTTGAGACCATGTATTGATTATCGGCTTTTGAATAAAATCACTGTTAAATATCAATACCCATTGCCGTTGCTGACTGATTTGTTTGCTCGCATAAAGGGGGCCAAGTGGTTCTCTAAGATTGACCTTCGTGGGGCGTATAATTTGGTGCGAATCAGGCAGGGGGATGAGTGGAAAACCGCATTTAATACGCCCGAGGGCCACTTTGAGTATTTAGTGATGCCTTTTGGTCTTTCAAATGCTCCGTCAGTTTTCCAGTCCTTTATGCATGATATTTTTCGCGATTATTTGGATAAATTTATGATTGTGTATCTGGATGATATTCTGATTTTTTCGGATGACTGGGACTCTCATGTCCAGCAAGTCAGGAGGGTTTTTCAGGTTTTGCGGTCTAATTCTTTGTGTGTGAAGGGTTCTAAGTGTGTTTTTGGGGTACAGAGGATTTCCTTTTTGGGATATATTTTTTCCCCCTCTTCCATTGAAATGGATCCTGTCAAGGTTCAAGCTATTTGTGATTGGACGCAGCCCTCTTCTCTTAAGAGTCTTCAGAAATTTTTGGGCTTTGCTAACTTTTATCGTCGATTTATTGCTGGTTTTTCGGATATTGCTAAGCCATTGACCGATTTGACTAAGAAGGGTGCTGATGTTGCTGATTGGTCCCCTGATGCTGTGGAGGCCTTTCGGGAGCTTAAGCGCCGTTTTTCCTCTGCCCCTGTGTTGCGTCAGCCTGATGTTGCTCTACCTTTTCAGGTTGAGGTCGACGCTTCTGAGATCGGAGCTGGGGCAGTGTTGTCGCAGAAAAGTTCTGACTGCTCCGTGATGAGGCCTTGTGCCTTCTTTTCCCGTAAATTTTCGCCCGCTGAGCGGAATTATGATGTTTGGAATCGGGAGCTTTTGGCCATGAAGTGGGCTTTTGAGGAGTGGCGCCATTGGCTTGAGGGGGCCAGACATCAGGTGGTGGTATTGACTGACCACAAAAATTTGATTTATCTTGAGACCGCCAGGCGCCTGAATCCTAGACAGGCGCGCTGGTCATTATTTTTCTCTCGGTTTAATTTTGTGGTGTCATACCTACCGGGTTCTAAGAATGTTAAGGCGGATGCCCTTTCTAGGAGTTTTGAGCCTGACTCGCCTGGTAACTCTGAGCCCACAGGTATCCTTAAGGATGGAGTGGTATTGTCAGCTGTTTCTCCAGACCTGCGGCGGGCCTTGCAGGAGTTTCAGGCGGATAGACCTGATCGTTGCCCACCTGATAAACTGTTTGTTCCTGATGATTGGACCAGTAGAGTCATCTCTGAGGTTCATTCTTCTGCGTTGGCAGGTCATCCTGGCATTTTTGGTACCAGGGATTTGGTGGCAAGGTCCTTCTGGTGGCCTTCCCTGTCACGAGATGTTCGAGGCTTTGTGCAGTCTTGTGACGTTTGTGCTCGGGCCAAGCCTTGTTGTTCTCGGGCTAGTGGATTATTGTTGCCCTTGCCTATTCCTAAGAGGCCTTGGACGCACATCTCGATGGATTTTATTTCAGATCTGCCTGTTTCTCAGAAGATGTCTGTCATCTGGGTGGTGTGTGACCGTTTTTCTAAGATGGTCCATTTGGTTCCTCTGCCCAAGTTACCTTCTTCTTCCGAGTTGGTTCCTCTGTTTTTTCAAAATGTTGTTCGTTTGCATGGTATTCCTGAGAATATCGTTTCTGACAGAGGGACCCAATTCGTGTCTAGATTTTGGCGGGCATTCTGTGCTAGGATGGGCATAGATTTATCTTTTTCGTCCGCTTTCCATCCTCAGACGAATGGCCAGACCGAGCGGATTAATCAGACCCTGGAGACATATCTGAGGTGTTTTGTGTCTGCTGACCAGGATGATTGGGTTGCTTTTTTGCCATTGGCGGAGTTCGCTCTCAATAATCGGGCCAGCTCTGCCACTTTGGTGTCCCCGTTTTTCTGTAATTCGGGGTTTCATCCTCGATTTTCCTCTGGTCAGGTGGAATCTTCGGATTGTCCTGGAGTGGATTCTGTGGTGGAGAGATTGCATCAGATCTGGGGGCAGGTGGTGGACAATTTGAGGTTGTCCCAGGAGAAGACTCAGCTTTTTGCCAACCGCCACCGTCGTGTTGGTCCTCGGCTTTCTGTTGGGGATTTGGTGTGGTTGTCTTCTCGTTTTGTCCCTATGAGGGTCTCTTCTCCTAAGTTTAAGCCTCGGTTTATCGGCCCGTATAAGATATTGGAGATTCTTAACCCTGTTTCCTTCCGTTTGGACCTCCCTGCATCCTTTTCTATTCATAACGTTTTTCATCGGTCATTATTGCGCAGGTATGAGGTACCGGTTGTGCCTTCCGTTGAGCCTCTTGCTCCGGTGTTGGTTGAGGGTGAGTTGGAGTACGTTGTGTAGAAAATCTTAGACTCTCGTGTTTCCAGACGGAGACTCCAGTATCTGGTCAAGTGGAAGGGATACGGCCAGGAGGATAATTCTTGGGTGAATGCATCTGATGTTCATGCCTCCGATCTGGTTCGTGCCTTTCATAGGGCCCATCCTGATCGCCCTGGTGGTTCTGGTGAGGGTTCGGTGCCCCCTCCTTGAGGGGGGGGTACTGTTGTGAATTTGGATTCTGGGCTCCCCCGGTGGCTACTGGTGGAATTGAACTGGTGTCTTCATCTTCTCTGTTCACCTGTTCCCATCAAGATGTGGGAGTCGCTATATAACCTTGCTGCTCTGTTAGTTGCTTGCCGGTTAACAATGTTATCAGAAGCCTCTCTGTGCTTGTTCCTGCTCCTAGACAACTACTAGATAAGTTGGACTCTTGTCCATGTTTGTTTTTGCATTTTTGTTCCAGTTCACAGCTGTAGTTTCGTTACTGTGTCTGGAAAGCTCTTGTGAACAGGAATTGCCACTCTGGTGTTATGAGTTAATGCCAGAGTTTTAAAGTAATTTCTGGATGGTGTTTTGATAGGGTTTTCAGCTGACCATGAAAGTGTCCTTTCTGTCTTCTGCTATGTAGTAAGTGGACCTCAAATTTGCTAAACCTATTTTCATACTACGTTTGTTATTTCATCTTAACTCACCGCCAATACATGTGGGGGGCCTCTGTCTCCTTTCGGGGTATTTCTCTAGAGGTGAGCTAGGACTAATATTTTCCTCTGCTAGCTTTATTTAGTCCTCCGGCTGGTGCTGGGCATCTAGAATCAACGTAGGCATGCTACCCGGCCACTGCTAGTTGTGCGTTAGGTTTAGTTCATGGTCAGCTCAGTTCCCATCTTCCAAGAGCTAGTTCCTATATATGCTTATGCTATGTTCTCTTGCCATTGAGATCATGACACATGCTATTCCATCCGGTTTGCATTTAGTTGGACCATCATTTATTTTTCAACAGGACAATGACCCCAAACACACCTCCAAGCTGTGTAAGTGCTATTTGACCAAGAAGGAGAGTGATTGGGTGCTACGCCAGGTGACCTGGCCTCGGCAGTCACAAGACCTGAACCCAATCGAGATGGTTTGGGGTGAGCCAGACAGCAGAGTGAAGGCAAAAGGGTCAACAAGTGCTAAGCATCTCTGGGAACTCCTTCAAGATTGTTGGAAGACCATTCCTGGTGACTACCTCTTGAAGCTCAACAAGAGAATGCCAAGAGTGTGCAAAGCAGTCATCAAAGCAAATGATGGCTACTTTGAAGGACCTAGAATATAAGACATAATTTCAGTTGTTTCACACTTTTTTGTGATGTAATTCCACATGTGTTAATTCATAGTTTTAATGCCTTCAGTGTGAATGTACAGTTTTCAAAGTCATGAAAATATAGAAAAATCTTGAAATGAGAAGGTCTGTCCAAACGTTTGGTCTGTACTGTATATATATACATTCCTGCTATTTTCATCATGCAACCAACCCTGTGCAATTCAGTAATCTACTTTATTATTATTGCAATTATCGGTATATATACATTTGTGTGAAAAAGTGTTTACCCCTTTCCAGATTTCCTATTCTTTTGCATGTTTGCCTCGCTCAAACAAATTTAAATATTAGACAAAGATAACACAAGTAAACACAAAATGTAATTTTTAGATGAAGGTCTTTATTATTAAGGGAAAAAGAAAGCCAAACCTACAGTGCCTTGTGTGAAAAAGTAATTGCCCCCAAACGTAACAGCTGGCTGGGCCACCCTTAACAGCAACAACTGCAATCATGCATTTGCATTATCTGGCAATGAGTCTTTTATAATGCCCTAGAGGCATTTTTGCCCACTCATCTTTGCATAATTGTTGTAATTGTCTCACAATTCATCAGGTTTTCGAACATGAACCACCTTTTTAAGGTCATGTCACAGCATCTTAATCAGATTAAGGTCAGGACTTTGACTAGGCCACTCCAAAGTCTTAACTTTGTTTTTCATAAGCCATTCAGATGTAGACTTGCTGGTGTGTTTTGGATCATTGTCCTACTGTATAACCCAAGTGTGCTTCAGCTTGAGGTCACAAGCATATGGTCTGACATTTTTCTTCTGGATTTTTTTTTATAGAAAGCAGAGTTCATGGTTCGATTTACCAAAGCAAGTCTTCCAGGTCCTGAGGCAGCAAAACAGCCTCAAACCATCACATTACCACCATCATATTTTAATGAAGGTATGATGTTCCATTTCTGAAATGCTGTGTTACTTCTACTCCAGATATATGGTTTTGAGGATCTGTTGGTCTGCTTTACTTTTTAAGTCAGGTCGTATTTAGGTGATTTCTTGATTGAGAACAGGCATTGCAGTATTCAGGTCTGCATGTGGCTAGTTATTTTGAACTCGGCTTCAAAAAAATGTGATAAACCACAGTTATTTTATGTTTTAGGGGTGAAACATTTTTTTACACAACTGCTGATTTTTAGTGTTGAGCATTCCGATGCTGCAAGTATCGGGTATCGGCCGATACTTGCTGTATCGGAATTTCCGATACCGAGATCCGATATTTTTGTAATATCGGATATCGGTATCGAAACAACATTAATGTAAAAAGGTGTAAAAGAAAGAATTAAAATAAAAAAAATCGCTATACTCACCTGTCCGACGCAGCCGGGACCTCGGCGATTGTAAGCGGCAGCGTTGTTTCTTTAAAATTCGCGCTTTTACTTGCTTACGTGAATTCCCGGCTTCTGATTGGTCAGGGCGGCCATGTTGCCGGGACTCGGACCAATCACAGCAAGCCGTGACGAAATTACGTCACGGCTTGCTGTGATTGGTCCGCGTCCCGGCAACATGGCCGCCATTAACCAATCACAAGCCGTGACGTCACGGGAGGCTGGACACGCGCTTATTTTGAAAAGCGCGCGTGTCCAGCCTCCCGTGACGTCACGGCTTGTGATTGGTCACGGCGCCATATTGCCGGGATGCGGACCAATCACAGCAAGCCGTGACGAAATTACGTCACGGCTTGCTGTGATTGGTCCGCGTCCCGGCAACATGGCCGCCATTAACCAATCACAAGCCGTGACGTCACGGGAGGCTGGACACGCGCTTATTTTGAAAAGCGCGCGTGTCCAGCCTCCCGTGACGTCACGGCTTGTGATTGGTCACGGCGCCATATTGCCGGGATGCGGACCAATCACAGCAAGCCGTGACGTAATTTCGTCACGGCTTGCTGTGATTGGTCCGAGTCCCGGCAACATGGCCGCCCTGACCAATCAGAAGCCGGGAATTCACGTAAGCAAGTAAAAGCGCGAATTTTAAAGAAACAACGCTGCCGCTTACAATCGCCGAGGTCCCGGCTGCGTCGGACAGGTGAGTATAGCGATATTTTTTATTTTAATTCTTTATTTTACACATTTATATGGTTCCCAGGGCCTGAAGGAGAGTTTCCTCTCCTTCAGACCCTGGGAACCATCAGGAATACCGTCCGATACCTGAGTCCCATTGACTTGTATTGGTATCGGGTATCGGTATCGGATTGGATCCGATATTTTGCCGGTATCGGCCGATACTTTCCGATACCGATACTTTCAAGTATCGGACGGTATCGCTCAACACTACTGATTTTGTAAGTGGCCACTAACAATTACATGAAGAGTCTATAATTTTAAGAGTAGGTTATTTTTAACATTGAGAGATAGAATATCAAAAATAAAATTTTAAAATCATATTGTATAAATTATATAAATTTATTTGCATTTTGCAGTGAGAAATAAGCTTTTGATCCCCTACCAACAATTAAGAGTTCTGGCTCCTACTTACCAGTTAGATGCTCCTAATCAACTCGTTACCTGCATTAAAGACAGCTGTCTTACACAGTCACCTTTATAAAAGACTCCTGTCTACAGACTCAATTAATCAGTCAGACTCTATCCTCTACAACAGAGGTGTCAAACTGCATTCCTCGAGGGCCGTCAACAGGTCATGATTTCAGGATTTCCTTAGCATTCCACAAGGTGCTGGATTCATTCTGTGCAGGTGATTAAATTATAACCTCTGCAATACAAGGAAATCCTGACCTGTTGGTGGCCCTCGAGGAATGCAGTTTGACACCTCTGCTCTACAACATGTGCATCACATTTCTAATATGTACAAAACATTAGTAAAATATATGTATAAATTCTACCTACATGGAATAAATAATTTTTGCCAACCACTTATACTTTCCTCAGCCTTAATGAGTGCCATCCAGTGTTTAAACTTGACAACTGGATCTGGGTTGATCAGTCTGAAGATGACGGAGTAATGAGCAGCCTTGTGACTTCTCAACTGGATAAGTCACTCTTATTATTCAAAAGGAACTCTGCCAACTGCAGAACTCCCAAGTTCTGTCAAATTTCTTCAGAAGACATGCATTAATATGTAAGGTCATGATTAGAGATGAGCGGTGTTCAAGTCGAACTGTTCGCCAATTTCAAATTCGAGCTGTTTTGGACGGTGTTCGAGTCGTTCGTCGAACTCGAACAATTTGCTTAAAATTCGGTTGTTCGAGTTTTTGTTCGATGACTGTTTGTTCACCAAAAGCCTAACTTGATTTGCACATTAAAACTGTTTATCATTGTTATTAGACTGTTTCAGTGTATAGTGGGCAGGGGGGGGGCTGTTATGGATCTAGTGGTTAGGAACACTTGAGATGACGTGATAGGTAATCCAGAAATATAGGACAAGTTCTGGGGACGTGGAAACTTTACTGACCGCAACCCTGATCCTATCACACACACTATCACCTATCGCTCCACTAGGCAGCCGTGGAGCATACCTAACTCTCCCTATACGCCTCTTCACAGCCTGAGAACTAGCTACCCCTAGAGAGAAACAAAAGCCTCACTTGCCTCAGAGAAATTTCCCCAAAAGTAAAGTCAGCCCCCACAAATAATGACGGTGAGTTCAGAGGAAAATACAAAGATAGGAATGAAAACAGGTTTTAGCATAGGAGGCCCACTAGTACTAAATAGTAAGAAGATAGCAAGGGAACTGTGCGGTCAGTATAAAATACTACAAAAATATCCACGCAGAGAATACTAAAGACCCTCACACCGACTCACGATGTGAGGGAGCAACTCTGCTCCCCAGAGCTTCCAGCTAGCAAGAAAATAGCATATAAGCAAGCTGGACTGAACTTAACATATACTGAGAAACATTTTCCAAAAGCAGTGAGCAAAAAATGAACTAGCATGAACTTAGCTTCTCCAAGAGGAGACAGGTCACACGAGAAGTCCCAGAGAGATCTGAACCAATACTGAATACAACGACAGCTGGCAACAAGTAAAGATCTAGGTGGCGTTAAATAGGCAGCAGCACAGCAGAAAACGAGGCAGCTGGAGCCCAGCTAAAGACCAGCAGTATCACTCAAAGCCAACAGAGGGAGCCCACGAACAGAACTCAACAAAGTACCATTCATGACCACAGGAGGGAGCCCGAGAATGGAATTCACAACAGTACCCCCCCCCTTGAGGAGGGGTCACCGAACCCTCACCAGAGCCCCAGGCCGATCAGGACGAGCCAAATGAAAGGCATGAACCAAATCGGCAGCATGGACATCAGAGGCAACAATCCAGGAATTATCCTCCTGACCATAGCCCTTCCATTTAACCAAGTACTGATGCTTCCGTCTCGAAACACAAGAATCCAAGATCTTTTCCACCACATACTCCAATTCTCCCTCCACCAACACTGGAGCAGGAGGATCAACAGAAGGAACCACAGGCACCACATACCTCCGCAACAATGACCTATGGAACACATTATGGATGGCAAAAGATGCTGGGAGGTCCAAACGAAATGACACAGGATTGAGGATTTCAGAAATCTTATAAGGACCAATGAAACGAGGCTTAAACTTAGGAGAGGAAACCTTCATAGGAACATAACGAGAAGACAACCAAACCAGATCACCCCCACACGAAGTCGGGGACCCACACAGCGACGGCGGTTAGCAAAGCGCTGAGCCTTCTCCTGTGACAGCGCCAAATTGTCCACTACGTGGTTCCAAATCTGCTGCAACCTGTCCACCACAGAATCCACACCAGGGCAGTCAGAAGGCTCAACCTGCCCTGAGGAAAAACGAGGATGAAAACCAGAATTACAAAAAAAAGGCGAAACCAAAGTAGCCGAACTAGCCCGATTATTGAGGGCGAACTCAGCCAATGGCAAAAAAGTCACCCAATCATCCTGGTCAGCAGAAACAAAACATCTCAGATAAGTTTCTAAGGTCTGATTAGTTCGTTCGGTTTGGCCATTTGTCTGAGGATGGAAAGCCGAAGAAAAAGACAAATCAATGCCAATCTTAGCACAAAAAGATCGCCAAAATCTGGACACGAACTGGGACCCTCTGTCAGACACAATGTTCTCCGGAATACCATGCAAACGAACCACATTCTGAAAGAACAGCGGAACCAAATCAGAGGAGGAAGGTAATTTAGGCAAGGGCACCAAATGGACCATCTTAGAAAAACGATCACAAACCACCCAGATGACAGACATCCTCTGAGAGACCGGAAGATCCGAAATAAAATCCATGGAAATATGCATCCAAGGCCTCTTTGGGACAGGCAAAGGCAAAAGCAAACCACTGGCACGAGAACAGCAAGGCTTGGCCCGAGCACAAATCCCACAGGACTGCACAAAAGAACGCACATCCCGCGACAAGGAAGGCCACCAAAAGGACCTAGCCACCAAATCTCTGGTACCAAAAATCCCAGGATGACCCGCCAACACTGAACAATGAACCTCGGAAATAACTCTACTGGTCCATCTATCAGGGACAAACAGTCTCTCCGGTGGACAACGGTCAGGTCTATCAACCTGAAACTCCTGCAGCACCCGCCGCAAATCAGGGGAGATGGCAGACAAAATCACCCCCTCTCTGAGGATACCAGCCGGTTCAGGAACTCCCGGAGAGTCAGGCACAAAACTCCTAGAAAGGGCATCAGCCTTCACATTCTTAGAGCCCGGGAGGTACGAAACCACAAAATCGAAACGGGAGAAAAACAGCGACCATCGAGCCTGTCTAGGATTCAGCCGCTTGGCTGACTCGAGACAAATCAAATTCTTGTGATCCGTCAAGACCACCACACGACACTTGGTTCCCTCAAGCCAATGTCGCCTCTCTTCAAATGGCCACTTCATTGCCAACAACACCCGATTACCAACATCATAATTACGCTCGGCAGGCGAAAACTTTCTTGAAAAGAAAGCACATGGCTTCATCATACAGCCATCAGAGCTTCTCTGAGACAAGACAGCCCCTGCTCCAATCTCAGAAGCATCAACCTCGACCTGAAAAGGGAGAGAAACATCCGGCTGATGCAAGACAGGAGCTGAAGAAAACCGACCTTTCAGCTCCTGAAAGGCCTCAACGGCCGCAGGAGACCAATTAGTCACATCAGCACCCTTTTTGGTCAGATCAGTCAAAGGCTTAACCACACTAGAAAAATTAGTGATGAAGCGACGGTAAAAATTAGCAAAGCCCAGGAACTTCTGAAGACTCTTCACAGATGTAGGTTGAGTCCAATCATAAATGGCCTGGATTTTAACTGGATCCATCTCGATAGTAGAAGGGGAAAAAATAAAGCCCAAAAAGGAAACCTTCTGGACTCCGAAGAGACATTTAGAGCCCTTCACAAACAAGGCATTAGCACGCAGGACCTGAAGTACCATCCTGACCTGCTTCACATGAGATTCCCAATCATCAGAAAAGACCAAAATATCATCCGGATATACAATCATGAATCTATCCAGATACTCTCGGAAGATGTCGTGCATAAAGGACTGAAACACAGAAGGGGCATTAGAAAGCCCAAATGGCATCACCAAGTACTCAAAATGGCCTTCGGGCGTATTAAATGCTGTTTTCCATTCATCGCCCTGTTTTATACGCACAAGATTATACGCTCCTCGAAGATCTATCTTGGTGAACCAACTAGCCCCCTTAATCCGAGCAAACAGATCGGACAGCAGAGGCAAAGGGTACTGAAATTTGACCGTGATTTTATTAAGAAGGCGATGATGAATACAGGGTCTCAAAGAACCATCCTTCTTGGCCACAAAAAAGAACCCTGCTCCCAATGGTGACGAGGATGGGCGAATATGTCCTTTCTCCAAGGACACCTTTATATAACTCCGCATAGCGGCATGTTCAGGCACAGATAGATTGAAAAGTCGACCCTTAGGGAACTTACTACCAGGAATCAAATCTATAGCACAATCACAATCCCTATGAGGAGGTAGGGCACCGGATTTGGGCTCATCAAATACATCCTGGTAATCCGACAAAAATTCAGGGACTTCAGAAGGAGTAGAAGCAGCAATTGACACCAAAGGAACATCGCCATGTACCCCTTGACAACCCCAACTAGACACAGACATTGATTTCCAATCCAATACTGGATTATGAACCTGCAGCCATGGCAACCCCAAGAAGACAACATCATGCAAATTATGTAACACCAGAAAACGAATATCCTCCTGATGTGCAGGAGTCATGCACATGGTCACTTGAGTCCAGTACTGAGGCTTATTCT
The DNA here is from genome assembly GCF_051348905.1 of Ranitomeya variabilis. NCBI lineage: Eukaryota > Metazoa > Chordata > Amphibia > Anura > Dendrobatidae > Ranitomeya > Ranitomeya variabilis. The sequence continues at coordinate 559,628,250 of NC_135234.1, forward strand.
TGGCCAATGGCGTAGCATCAATTCCCCTTAGTGGAATAGGGAACTGCAAAGGCTCTAAGAAAAAACCACAGCGCCTGGCAAAATCCAAATCCATCAGATTCAGGGCAGCACCTGAATCCACAAAAGCCATAACTGAGTAGGATGACAAAGAGCAAATCAAAGTAACAGACAAAATAAATTTAGGCTGTACAGTACCAATGGTGACTGACTTAGTGAACCTTTTAGTGCGCTTAGGACATTCGGAGATAGAATGAGTGGAGTCACCACAGTAAAAACACAACCCATTCTGACGTCTGTGATTTTGCCGTTCAATTCTGGTCAGAATCCTACCACATTGCATAGACTCAGGCTTCTGCTCAGAGAACACCGCCAGATGGTGCACAGGTTTGCGCTCCCGCAAACGCCGATCAATCTGAATGGCCAAGGACATTGATTCATTCAGACTTGCAGGCGTGGGGAACCCCACCATAACATCCTTAAGGGCTTCAGAAAGACCCTTTCTGAAAATCGCTGCCAGGGCACACTCATTCCATTGAGTGAGCACAGACCACTTCCTAAACCTCTGGCAGTAAACCTCCGCTTCATCCTGACCCTGAGACAGAGCCAGCAAGGTCTTTTCTGCCTGGCCGACTGAATTAGGCTCCTCATAAAGCAATACAAGCGCCAGAAAAAACGCATCTACATTTAGCAATGCAGGATCTCCTGGCGCCAGGGAAAATGCCCAATCCTGAGGGTCGCCACGTAACAAGGAAATAATAATTTTAACTTGCTGAGTAGGGTCACCAGAAGAGCGGGGTTTCAGAGCAAGAAACAATTTGCAATTGTTTTTAAAATTCAGAAACTTAGATCTATCTCCAGAAAATAAAACAGGAATTGGTATTCTAAGCTCTAACAGAGGATTCTGAACTACATAATCCTGAATGCCTTGTACCCTTGCAGTGAGATGATCCAAACTAGAGGACGGATCTTGAATGTTCATATCTGCAGCTGAGTCCTGAACCACCCAGATATTAAGGGGAGGAGAGAAGCAAAACACACTGCAGAGAAAAAAAAATGAGCTCAGAACTTCTCTTATCCCTCTTTTGTGAGGCATTAACACTTTATGGGCCAGCTGTGCTGTTATGGACCTAGTGGTTAGGAACACTTGAGATGACCTGATAGGTAAACCAGAAATATAGGACAAGCTCTGGGGACGTGGAAACTTTACTGACCGCAACCCTGATCCTATCACACACACTATAGGCAGCCGTGGAGCGTACCTAACTCTCCCTATACGCCTCTTCACAGCCTGAGAACTAGCTACCCCTAGAGAGAAACAAAAGCCTCACTTGCCTCAGAGAAATTTCCCCAAAAGTAAAGTCAGCCCCCACAAATAATGACGGTGAGTTCAGAGGAAAATACAAAGATAGGAATGAAAACAGGTTTTAGCATAGGAGGCCCACTAGTACTAAATAGTAAGAAGATAGCAAGGGAACTGTGCGGTCAGTATAAAATACTACAAAAATATCCACGCAGAGAATACTAAAGACCCTCACACCGACTCACGATGTGAGGGAGCAACTCTGCTCCCCAGAGCTTCCAGCTAGCAAGAAAATAGCATATAAGCAAGCTGGACTGAACTTAACATATACTGAGAAACATTTTCCAAAAGCAGTGAGCAAAAAATGAACTAGCATGAACTTAGCTTCTCCAAGAGGAGACAGGTCACACGAGAAGTCCCAGAGAGATCTGAACCAATACTGAACACAACGACAGCTGGCAACAAGTAAAGAACTAGGTGGCGTTAAATAGGCAGCAGCACAGCAGAAAACGAGGCAGCTGGAGCCCAGCTAAAGACCAGCAGTATCACTCAAAGCCACCAGAGGGAGCCCACGAACAGAACTCAACAAAGTACCATTCATGACCACAGGAGGGAGCCCGAGAACGGAATTCACAACAGGGGGCGAGAGATAGATCTGTGCTGAAATAATGCCGATCTCCATTTTTTTTCTTTCCCACATTTACTGTGGGGCGGTGCAGTCTCTTAGCCTATCGGCAGTGCACACACACACAGCAATGTGCATGTGATGCACACAAGCAAGGGCATGTGTCATTTGCTGTGTATGTCACATGTCCTTGCCCTATAAGAACCAGCTATTTGCCCCATCGCCACGATTTCCTCACTGCTGCAGCTTAGTCTTAGACGGCACCTCTGCTGCTGTGGGCGCTATACAGTCTAACAGTGTTTTTTTGGAGTGAAGTTTCAGAGAGATAGGTTTAGAGAGTCGGGAGGAGTCGGGACTAGTTGTAATATCAGCCCTTTTCAGGGTAGGTTACAGCAGTTCCTAGCACTTTTTGCCAGGCAGGTCTGTGCCAGTGCTGTGCAAGTGTTTGTCACAGCATTTGGTGTAATCTAGCTCAGCCAATCCTTTTGGGCTAGTAGCATTGTCTGATAGTCATCTGAGTAGCCCGCCTGTGAAGCTAGCTACACCGCCTGTGTATCTAAATTTTAACTGCATCTAACCCAGTAAATCTTTTTTGGGCTTAGTAGCAGTGTCTGCACGTCAGCAGATTAGCTCACCTGTGAAGCGAGCTACACCGCCTGTTTATCTAAATTTTTACTGCATCTAATCCAGTAAATTGTTTTGGGCCTAGTAGCAGTGTCTGCATGTCAGCAGAGTAGCCTGCCTGTGAAGCTAGCTACACCGCCTGTGTATCTAAATTTTACTGCATCTAACCCAGTAAATAGTTTTGGGCCTAGGAGCAGTGTCTGCACGTCAGCGGAATAGCCCGCCTGTGAAGCTAGCTACACCGCCTGTGTATCTAAATTTTTACTGCATCTAACCCAGTAAATTGTTTTGGGCCTAATAGCAGTGTCTGCACATCAGCGGAGTAGCCCGCCTGTGAAGCTAGCTACACCGCATGTGTATCTAAATTTTACTGCATCTAACCCAGTAAATTGTTTTGGGCCTAGTAGCAGTGTCTGCACATCAGCGGAGTAGCCCACCTGTGAAGCTAGCTACACCGCCTGTGTATCTAAATTTTACTGCATCTAACCCAGTAAATAGTTTTGGGCCTAGGAGCAGTGTCTGCACGTCAGCGGAGTAGCCCACCTGTGAAGCTAACTACACCGCCTGTGTATCTAAATTATTACTGCATCTAACCCAGTAAATTGTTTTGGGCCTAGGAGCAGTGTCTGCACATCAGCGGAGTAGTCTGCCTGTGAAGCTAACTACACCACCTGTGTATCTAAATTTTTACTGCATCTAGCCCAGTAAATCCTTTTGGGCCTAGTACCACAGTTTGGCCACTCAGTTCTGCTTGGTTTTCATCCATCGGTTGTTGTGCCAACAACTACAGATACAGAGTTGCCAATTAGTTAAGCACCAAAATGAGTGGCAAAAGGCCTGCTGCTGGTGGAAAGGGGAATAGGCGTATTGGAAAGGGAAAAAAAGGTTGTGTCCATGGGGTAGGTGGTAAACCAACAGTAACATCTGCAGTAGAAAGACCATCTTCCAGCCAAAGTAAGATGTCTGCTTCTTTTCGTGGGCAATCTGATATGATCCCTTTCTTATGACCATCGCTATGAGCATCGCCAAAAATTCTAGATGAGGCACAAAAACAGCAGGTGTTAGAACGGATATCAAGTGCTCGTTCAAGTGGGCTCTCCTCCATGTCAACTTCAACATCACAACTACTCCAGTCCTCAGAGTTGTCAACCCAATCGCACTTGCTTCCTCACAGCTCCCTAGTTTCCAGCCGCCTATCTGAGTATGGAGCAACACAGATGGTTGAGTCTGCAGAGCTGTTTACGCATACTATAGCCTGGGAATCAGAGGTCTGCTCCAGAGCTTCTGTGAATCCAGACGAGGAAATTATCTGCACTGATGCCCAGAATCTTTGTGAGTCGGATCCAGGCCCAGATGAAGAAGGTTCTGAGCATAATGTAGACCCTCGTTCCCAAACTGTAACTCCTGTTGGTGGAGACAAGGAGGAAGATGATGATGAGACTGAGAAACCTGATTGAAACGAAAACTTGACTTTTCGGTCAGGGCAGGAAGAGGTTGGCTCTGAGGACGATGGGTGCGAGAACACACAGGATGATGATGACGAGGTTGGAGACCCCACTTACTGTCAACCCACAGTCCGCCAGTTCATGAGGTCAGCAGAGGAGGTGGAGGAGGATGCAAGTGACGAGTCTGACGATGAGGTTAGGTTGCACCTTCCTGGACAGAGAGGGAGTGCTGGAAGCACGTCAACAACTGCATTCTCAACCCCAGCTGTGCTTCTGAGCAGAAGTCATGATGGCTCTTCAGGTCGCACAGGCTCTAAGCCTTGCATAGCCTGGGCATTTTTTGACATCACAAAGGATGACCCAACCCATGTTGTCTGTAAGATTTGTCAACAAAATCTCAGTAGAGGCCAAAAATTGACTAGCTTGAGTACTTCATGCATGAACCGTCACATGGATATGAGGCATAAGTTGCAGTGGGAAGCTCACTCTGCTACAATGCGGCCTAGTGGGCCGGGTCAACCACCGTATGTCCCATCAAGTGCGTCCACTTCCTCTTCATCCTCTGTGACTGTGGGGACAGCAGTCGCACATGGTTTTGGATGCAGACCTTCCACCTCTTTACCCGCAACAGCCAGTGTGATTGGCAGGTCATCAGGACATTTGCAAGTGGAAACACCTGCTGGTGTTGATCGCTCTCTGACATCGACACCACATTTTGATCAAGGCAACATAACATCTCTGCCTGCTCCTTCCTCACAGACCAGCAGTTTACCGGGGACACCCTACTCAACTCCGTCTAAGCATGGCAGCCAGCCCTCAGTCCCTCAGATGTAGACAAGTAAAAGACCATTTCCACCTAGCCATGACAAAGCTAAGAGGTTGAATTTCACCATCTGCAAGCTGTTGGCTACAGAAATGCTGCCTTTCCACCTGGTGGACACAGAGGATTTTCTAGACCTTATGTCCGTCGCAGTGCCCCAGTACCGGATGCCCAGTCGCCACTACTTCTCAAAGAAAGCTGTGCCAGCACTACACCAGCATGTCGCACACAACATCACCACTTCCTTGAGACACTCTGTGTGTGACAGGGTGCATTTCACCACAGACACTTGGACGAGTAGACATGGCCAGGGGCATTACATGTCGGTGACTGGGCACTGGGTAACTATGGTGACATCAGGAGAAGGGGCTGCTGTCCAAGTCTTGCCGTCCCCATGAGTTGCTCGTCGATCCTCTGTATTTAAAAGTTCCTCCACTGCTTCTGCCTCCTCAACCTCCTCTCGGTCCTCCACCTGCACCCAAAGCCTGTCTGGTAATGCCACCCGCATTCTAACTGCGCAGAAGGAATCCTGCACACCTCCTTACTATGCTGTCACCAGGGCTCAATGGCATCAGGCGATGTTTACATTGAAATGTCTGGGAAATGTGAGTGACACAGCTAAGGAGTTGCGGTCAGCTCTGGAGACCGTGTTCCATCAATGGTTGTCTCCACTCAACCTGCAGCCAGGGAAGGCCGTGTTCGAAAATTCGGCAGCAATGGTGGGTGCAGCCCTTCGCCGGGTCAATGTCACACATGTGCCTTGTATGCCTCACGTTTTGATCCTGGTTGTAAAGCAATTTTTATCCCACTATCCCGGACTAGATGGGCTTCTGCAGAGGGCACGGTCGCTGTGTGCTCACTTCCGCCATTCGCATCCCAAAGCTCAACGACTTACATCTCTACAGAAGTTGTTTGGCCTGGCTGTTCACCGGCTGAAATGCGATGTACCCACACGGTGGAATTCAACTCTGCCCATGTTGCAGTGACTGTGGCAGCACCAATGAGCCCTGGTGCAATACGTTAAGACGTATAGCCTGAGCCAATGAGATCCAGAGGTAGGGCAAATCACGCTGCAGGAGTGGTCTCAGATCAGGGACCTATGCACCCTTCTGCACAGTTTTGAAATAGCGACAAAGATGTTTAGTGCTGATGATGCCATTATCAGCATGACTATTCCGGTCATTTACATGCTGAGCACACCATAAACAGTATTCGGAGTCAGGTGGTGGAACAAGAGGAGGAGGAGGAACAGGAGGAGTGGTATGCCGAAGGGATAATATCTCCAAGGTCCAGACAGTCGGCAGCACCAAGGCAGCTGGCATTGGAGGCTGGGGGAGAGGGATTACTGAGGGCACATGGTAGCAGCCACACTGTTGAGGAAGGTGCAGGAGGCGAGGAAGAAGTAGAGGACGAACTGGCGCTGGGCATGGAAGACTCATCGGATGAGGAATACCTTGATCAAATTTCTGTTGTGCAAGGTTGGGGGGAGAGGGCAGAGGAAGGAAGCATGATTCTCACCTCGCCGCCACCAAGACAACAAGGACTTGGTCCTCCTGGATGCGCAAGACACATGACTGCCTTCTTGCTGCACTACCTGCAACATGACCCTCGGATTGTCAGAATCCGAAGTAATGCTGACTACTGGGTTGCCACACTCTTAAATCCGCGGTACAAAAGTAAATTTGGCAAAATAATTCCTGCCATAGAAATGGATTCACGCATGCAGGAGTATCAGCAGAGACTGTTACAGTATCTAAAATCTGCTTTTCCACATAACACCAGTGGTGCACGTAGTCAATCTCTGAGTTCTAACTTGCCAACCGTGGGACTATCGAGTCATCACTCAAACCGTAACAGTATCATCGTATCTGGTGTCAACAGCAATTTTTTTCAATCGTTTCAAGATTTTTTTAGACCATCCTTTGCAAGGCCACAGGAGACAAGAAGTCTGACGCACAGCCAAAGCCTAGAGAGGATGGTACAAGAGTATCTCCAAGTTAAGATCGATGCCATGGCTGTGGAACTGGACCCTTGCTCATTTTGGGCTTCCAATCTTTAAAAAATGGCCTGAGCTCGCCACTCACGCCTTGGAGATCTTGTCGTGCCCCGCAGCCTGCGTTCTCCCTGAACGTGTGTTCAGGTCTGCTGGTGGTGTGCTGACAGATAAGCGCACGCGGCTGTCCAGTGACAATGTAGACAGACTACCTTTCATCAAGATGAACAAATCCTGGATCCGCAAGGACTTTTCTACCCCTGTGTCATCCTGGGTAGACTAAAAGCTTGATGATTTTTGAAAATCACCTCACCAACTGTTTTATAAAACTCTGGCGAAATTGATGCCACTTAAGTGATGTCTATGGCCGAATTTTTGGAAAAAAATGGACACTCTTTATTGAGTCCTTTTGCTGTGTTTTACATGACGTTGCCATCGTCAATTCCAGGTGGGTGGGGTCGTCTACAGAGTTGGTTACTCATACTGTGGCCTGGGATTCAGAGGTCTGCTCCAAAGCTTCAGTGTCTGCTAGTCAGCAGAGTAGCCCACCCACCCACCACCTGTTTACCTAAGTACTATTTTGTAACGGCATCTAGCCCAGGAAATCCTTTTGGGCCTAGTAGAATTTGGTGCTACTCAGCAGCGTACCCCACCCATGAAGCAAGCTACACCATCTGTTTACCAAAGTACTATTTTTTAACGGCATCTAGACCAGGAAATCCTTTTGGGCCTTGTAGAAATTTCTGCTACTCAGCAGAGTACCCCACCCATGAAGCAACCAACACCGCCTGTTGATCTAATTACTAATTTTTAACTGCATCTAGCCCAGGAAATCGTTTTCTACCTAATAGCATTTTGTACTTCTCAACAGAGTTCCCCACCTATGAAGAGTACACTGCATGTTTAACTGAGTACTATTTTTCAATGGCATCTAGCCCAGGAAATCCTTTTGGGCCTAGTAGAATTTGCTGCTACTCAGCAGCGTACCCCACCCATGAAGCAAGCTACACTGCCTGTTTACCTAAGTACTATTTTTTAACGGCATCTAACCCAGGAAATCCTTTTTGGCCTAGTATTAATTTCTGCTAGTCATCAGAGTACCCCACCCATGAAGCAAGTTACACCGCCTTATTCCTTTCTCAATCCAACCCCTCGGCTCTGGGGTGTCCACTCTCCCTCCAGCTCTCTCCTTCTCACAGGTGGACTACCACGTGTATTCACACTGTGGCAAATCTTTTGGGCCCAGGCATAAGTAGTCATCGAGGTAATGGATAATATGTGCCGCCTTTGAAACGTCCATGACAACACATTTGAGGAAGCAACTAAACGCCTCAAATAGTGAGCAGGAGTTGGTGAACTTAACAACTAAACAGATAGGGATGGAGAACTAAACCACTACACACCATAAGATGGATAACTAAACTGATAGACAACAGGGTTGGAGAACTAAACTACTAAACAGCTTGGGTTGGAGAAATAAACTAGTACACACCAGGGGATAGAGAAGTAAAGCACTAGACACCAAGGTGTCACTTGACACCAAGTCTTGGAATCCCCAGGGCTTTCGGAATAAACCTCTGTTTCTAACATTTCCTCCAGTGCTTCTGACTTATCCACCTCCTCTAGGGCCTCCAACTGCACCCTCAAACTCTGCCTTAATAAAACACACGTTCCAACACTGGAGAAAATCTGCCTTTCCTCCATACTGTACAGCTAGGGCTCACCGCAATCAGGCAGTGTTTAAATTAATATGCTTTGGAGATCGCGGTCATACAGATGAAGAGTTGTGTACAGCTATTCATGCCAAGTTTGAGCAATGGCTGTCTACACTCAAACTGCAGGCAAGGAAGGCCATGTGTGATAACGGTGCCAACATACGCAGAGTCAATCTCACACACATGCCTTGCATGGCTCGCATCCTCAACCTGATGATACAGAAATTCCAACGCCACTGTCCCAGCCTGTAAGTGCTGCTGCAGAAACCACTGATGCATGAATAGAGATATTTTGGACTACTGGTTAACCTGTTGATATGCAATATGACCTCACCTTGCAATTCAACTCTGCACGTGTTGCAGTGACTTATGGAGTGGACACAGGTGAAGGACCTCTGCACTCTTCTGCACGTTTTCTAAATGGATACTAATATGGGTTGGGCTGACGATGCCGTCATATGCATCACTATCACAGTCATATACATGCTAGAGTACTCTTTAAATAGTCTGGGTGAGGAGGTGGTGGTGGGTCCTGATGAAGAAGAAATTTCTATACGTTCAGGTCTGTCATCTCACAGATGGTTGCCATGGGAGGAACAAATGGAGAAGGACCAGGAAAAGGATAAGAAGGAAGAGATTATGGACGTGCAAGATTTAAGATATGAAGATGATAATGATTCCCTGTCAGTTATCTGTGATTGCCAGGAGAGGATAGAGGAATGAAGCTTGAGTGTTATCCCGCCACCACCACACTGTGGACTTGGACCTCATGAAAGAGACTGAAGTATGAGCGCCTTCTTGCAGCACTATCTGTGACGTGATTGTTACCCGTATAGTTATGATTCTAAATAGTGCTGGCTACTGGGTTGCCAGTGTGCCCTATACACAATACAAAAGTAAATTTTGCCAGTTGCTTCCCCTCCTGGAAAGGGACGCTCTCATGCTGCATTATCAAAACCTGCTTGAAGACAATCTTGACAGTGGTTTTCCCCAAGACAGCAGTGAGGCACACAGTTTACAATGCTGTGATAGGATTGCCACCCCAGGAACATTAAGTCATCAATGCAAAACATTAGCAGCCTTATAACGCTGGAGTCCTGTGTTCCAACCCCACCAAACCTAGCATCTGCAAAGATTTTGTATGTTCTCTCCCCCAAAAAAATGAAATTGCTGCTCAGCCACACTCAGGTGGCAAAAATATCAGTTTGAAAGACTACTATTGTCATAAAAATCTAAGGATAGTAACACGGGTAGTTGACTCAAAGAGAGTGTAGGACTGCCGGTATCGGAGGTCTACTGCTACAGGCTACACACATGAAGGAGACCCAACCAGGAGTCTACACATTTTGAAAAAAATATTGGCAGACACTAACAAAGTGACATCAATTTTGCAACAGTAGAAATAGTATAAAAGGGACTGAAAGGTCTTCCACAACACCAAACCCAGCAGATTGGACAGTCGACACCAACAAGGAGTGTTCACATTTCCAAAAATTAGTGGCAAACACCAACAATGTGGCATCAATTTCACCACAGTAGAAATAGTATAATAGGGTCCGACAGGTCTTCCAATACACCCAACCCAGCAGATGGACACTCAACCAGAAGTGTTCACATTTCCAAGAATTAGAGGCACACACCACCAAAGTGGTATCAATTTTGCCACAGTAGAGATAGTGTAATAGGGACCTACAGGTCTTCCACTACACTCAACCCAACAGATTGACAGCCAACCAGGAATGTTCACATATCCAAAAATGAATGGCAGACACCAACAAAGTGGCTTCAATTTCACCACAGTATAAATAGTGTAATAGGGACTGACAGATCTTCCACTACACCCAACCCAGCAGACGGACACTCAACCAGGAGTGTTCACGTATCCAAATATTTATGGCACACACCACCAAAGTGACATCAATTTCACCACATTAGAAATAGTATAATTGGGACCGACAGGTCTTCCACTACACACAACCAAGGAGTGTTCACATTTCCAAAGATTAGAGGCAGACACTAACATAGTGGCATCAATTTTACCACAGTATAAATAGTATGATAATGAATGACAGATATTCCACTGCACATAACCTATTAGATGGACACCCAACCAGGAATGTTCACATTTCCAAAAATTAGTGGCACACCACCAAAGTGGCATCAATTTTACCACAGTATAAATAGTATGATAAGGAATGAGAGGTCTTTCACTGCACCAAACCCATTAGATGGACACAACCAGAAGTGTTAACATTTCTAAAAATTAGAGGCACACACCACCAAAGTGGCATCAATTTTACCACAGTAGAGATGGTATAATTGGGACCTACAGGTCATCCACTACACCCAACCCAGCAGATGGACACCCATCCAGGATTGTTCACATTTCCAAAAATTAGTTGAAGACAGCAACAAAGTGTCATCAATTTCACAACAGTAAAAATAATATAATAGGGACTGACATGCCTTCCACTACCCTCAACCCAAAAGATCAACACTCAACTAAACAATTTCAAACTGACATCTCCACTACTATATGACGTTAGCAGCAGAAGGCTTTTTTGGGGTGTGGATGACACATGTATCATGTATAACATAGATGCTGCAAACAATTTCAAAATTAGATCTCCCCTGCATATCATGACAATGTGGGATATGACAGGCTGTATCACATTTAGCAACAGTAAAAATATATATTTTTTCAAGTGTGTGAGGTCTGCAGACATTTTCATATATATAGTTGTAATCAGGGTTACCTGGCTGGGGGCCCACTCAGATGTTTTGCCCCATTGAGCTAAACCGCTAGCTCCGCCTCTGTGTCAAGGGGAAAGCTTTCCAACCTGGACAGACCTTTGAACTTGTCAGCAGGGGGCATGACTAAGATAAAAGGTCCTGTATGCATGAAAGGGAGGACAGACTTGGCAGGAAGACAGAGCATGCAGCAGGGAGAAGTAGGTGCTCCTTGCTCTGAGCATCGTATTGGCGCAAGCCCACGCTGTAGATTCCCTGAGTCCAGGTACACTGACTGTGGACAAGGACCTGCTGGGTGCCTGTTTTCTTCTTTGACTGAATGTTACAGACGCTCCTGGCTGGTGGTTACTGTGGGCATGCCACCTAAGACAGACCGGGTGACTGATCTAGGACTGTGTCATTTCTCATCTGCATACTACTGCCAAGCTGAGTCACACTCCGGCAGTGTTACAGGCTGTGCTACACCCTGCATGATGAACCTTGGATCCAGGACCCCACAAGGAGAACAAGGAGAAGTCATCGCCATAACCGGGAACCTGACCTCCAGCTTCTTCAGGATGATTCAGGAGTCAACACATGCCAGTTGCCTGGGCGTCACCATTAGAACAAAAGACCCTGCGGCCAGGAAGCCAGCGGACTGTTAAGTTAACTCTTTCATGAACAGTTGCTTTATCTTTTACCTCACCCTGCACTCATATCATGCTCATATCACCTCCCATGCCCCCTGCTTAATCCCCTACCTCCCTGTGTGGAGTATACTCCTGTTAATAAATCTGCTAACTCTTGTTCTGCCTCCTGTCTGTCACTGCATCTAGTGACCTGCTCACACTAAAACTTTTGCAGCTGGGTCAGTTATGGTAGGTTACAGTAAACTTTCTTTTTAAGGAAGCACTTTATCCTGTTAATATATTGCAATTTTCGTATTATACAGCATTGTGCCCTTGTAATTCCTCATATTTCCCTTGTACCCAATTAATTCTTCTGTTTTCCATTAGGTCTATGACATAATTTCTATCTAGAAACAGGAGGTCAATTTTCTCTGCAAAAATCAAGAGTCACTGAAAAAGTCTATGGCAAGGGGGAGGAGATGAGCAGCTGGGTCAGGAGTTGAAAAGGGGAATGAGTCCTGCAGGGACAAGAGACTTCCTTTTTCTACATAGACCATAGAATATAAGATAATTTACTGGGTAGAAAGGCAAAATGAGAAATTGTAAGTACAAAGTGCTGCATAATATGATAATTGCAATATATGAAGAGAATAAAAACTTTTAATGGAGTGCTTCTTTAAGTATAAAGTATTTATGTAATCTTAGGCAACTTTAAGAACATAGTTAGTCAGTATTGGCATCACCATTTTATACTAAAAGCAGAAGCGCATAAATAAAAAAAGTATAGGTTTTGTTAAAGCGCCACTCCAACATTTTTTTTTTTTATTGCAGCGCTGGAGTGATGCTTTTAATCTAAGGTCCATGCATCGAGTCTTATACTTACCAGCCATTGTCTACACCTTTTATCAACTCCGCTCTTGTCGGTCTTCAGCAGTCTGTGACTATTAGGATCACTCCATTATTTGCTGGAGTGAACTGGAGATCACTTTTCAATGTAATTCTATAGCAATCTTGCTCTGACTCTCATAGACTTACACTGAGAGGTTTTTAACATTAGGGCCGAATTCTGGTCAGTCAGAAGTTGCTGTCACAAGATAGAACTGAGGGACCGGATCAGCACCGATATAAGGTGAAGATGACAGCTGGTAAGTATAGGAGTATGGTCAGGGACCTTTGATTTGTAGATCCACTCCAGCACTAAAAAAAAACAAATGCTGGACTGATGCTTTAAGATCCACTCCTGGTTTTGGTGTAAGCTCATTTTTCTCACCTCCCTTCAAAAACAAACACTCAAGGTTACATTCCTGTCAAAATGTCAGGATGCATTACAGGAATTTGGTGCTCATGGGTGTCATTAGCCATGTCACAATTATGTAAAAACTAGTCATACTGTACATTTCACACAGTTATGCAGTTAAGAATTACTTCACTACATTTTTACAGGATTTATGAATCTAATATTTTCACTCGAACCTGAAGTGAAGCTGCTTCTCAATGATGTACACAGAAATGTATGCACATTGCACTTACAAATAATATAATCAAGCAGTGGGAGACAGAGGAGTTGTGTGGAATTATCTGTCTATATAATCAGCTAAAGGTCATTTCTGTCTGTCTGTCACGGAAATCTTGCATCGCTGATTGGTCGCGGCCGGACATTGTCCGGCCGCGAATTCACCCTTCCCTACTCCCCTCCAGTCAGTGCCCCCATTGCGGTTTAGCAGTCCGTTAAATGGACTGCGCTACACCACAGCATAACGCGGTGTAACACAGTCCGTTAACGCTGCTATTAACCCTGAGTGACCAACTTTTTACTATTGATGCTGCCTATGTAGCATCAATAGTAAAGAAATCTAATGTTAAAAATAATAAAAAAAATAAAAAATCATTATATTCTCACCTTCCGGCGCCTTTCCCGCTCCTCGCGACGCTCTGGTCCCAAGAATGCATTGCGGCAATGACCGGAGTTGACGTAGCGGTCTCGCGAGACCGCTACATCATCACGTGTTATTGCCGCAATGCATTCTTGGGACCGAAGCGTCGCAAGGAGCATCACTAAACACCTGGGCTGGACCCCGGGGCCGCCGGAAGGTGAGTATATAACTATTTTTTATTTTAATTCTTTTTTTAACAGGGATATAGTGCCCACATTGCTATTTACTACATGGGCTATGTTAGATACTATGTGGGTTGTGTTATATACTGTGTGGCCTGTGTTATATACTACGTCTCTGTGCTATATACTACGTGGGCTGTGTTATATACTGCCTGGGCTGTGCTATATACTATGTGGGCTGTGTTATATACTGCGTGGGCTGTGCTATATACTACTATATATATTCTAGAATACCCGATGCGTTAGAATCGGGCCACCATCTAGTACATCTATAAACAGCTGTTATGTATGGCAGTATGTTTATATTTGTGGGGAAAACACAGAGAAAAAAGAATTGTGGAGATGGATGGGAGAAGATGGGTCTGAGAGCTGCTGGAAAGATTTGATAGTTGTTGATGTCGTTATTATAGAGGTTGACCTGTTTACATAGTAGAAGATGTAATTAATTAATAGTCAGATGGGAGATCATTTTACACAGTTTCCCATGGCTTAGAGTCCAAAAATCTGAGTGCCACTAAACTGGGATGAAAGTAATTATACAACTAGAATATTGCAAAACATGTGAAAAAAGAATTGCTGAGGTGTAACTTTAAAGCAAACTTTCTACTACAAAGCTGTTAAAATACAGTACTGATTAATTGTCCCATTAATTTGCATCATAGTTTTTTCTTGTATGCAAAAAAGACAGATTTTATTTTCCACAGTGAATGTATGGGTTAATGAGAGAAAAAAACTGATGGATATTTGCCAATCTGCTGCTAGTACTATGGCCAATGATGTAAGACTAGAGTCCAATGGGCACCGACGCAAGATTTGGCCCTAACCCTCCCATGTTGGTCAGATGTATGTGCCCTTTCAGCAGTCTGAATCCTACAAGGACATACGGGTTGCCCCATACACATTATGAAGTAATATCCCCTATCCTGTACCCCTTCCTGGTATACTGTATATGCCCCTCATCCTAGGTTCCTTCCTGGTATATAGGTCACATATCCTGATTACATATATATATATATATATATATATATATATATATATATATATATATATATATGTCCCACACCCTGGTATATATGCCCCCCATCCTGGGCAGCTTTCTGGTATATATGTCTCCCATTCTAGTGTATATGCCCCCATATTGTGATCCTACCTGATATATACAGTGGGGCAAAAAAGTATTTAGTCAGTCAGCAATAGTGCAAGTTTCACCACTTAAAAAGATGAGAGGCGTCTGTAATTTACATCATAGGTAGACCTCAACTATGGGAGACAAACTGAGACAAAAAAATCCAGAAAATCACATTGTCTGTTTTTTTATCATTTTATTTGCATATTATGGTGGAAAATAAGTATTTGGTCAGAAACAAAATTTCATCTCAATACTTTGTAATATATCCTTTGTTGGCAATGACAGAGGTCAAACGTTTTCTGTAAGTCTTCACAAGGTTGCCACACACTGTTGTTGGTATGTTGGCCCATTCCTCCATGCAGATCTCCTCTAGAGCAGTGATGTTTTTGGCTTTTCGCTTGGCAACACGGACTTTCAACTCCCTCCAAAGGTTTTCTATAGGGTTGAGATCTGGAGACTGGCTAGGCCACTCCAGGACCTTGAAATGCTTCTTACGAAGCCACTCCTTCGTTGCCCTGGTGGTGTGCTTTGGATCATTGTCATGTTGAAAGACCCAGCCCTTGCTGATGGAAGGAGGTTTGCACTCAAAATCTCACGATACATGGCCCCATTCATTCTTTCATGTACCCGGATCAGTCGTCCTGGCCCCTTTGCAGAGAAACAGCCCCAAAGCATGATGTTTCCACCACCATGCTTTACAGTAGGTATGGTGTTTGATGGATGCAACTCAGTATTCTTTTTCCTCCAAACACGACAAGTTGTGTTTCTACCAAACAGTTCCAGTTTGGTTTCATCAGACCATAGGACATTCTCCCAAAACTCCTCTGGATCATCCAAATGCTCTCTAGCAAACTTCAGACGGGCCCGGACATGTACTGGCTTAAGCAGTGGGACACGTCTGGCACTGCAGGATCTGAGTCCATGGTGGCGTAGTGTGTTACTTATGGTAGGCCTTGTTACATTGGTCCCAGCTCTCTGCAGTTCATTCACTAGGTCCCCCCGCGTGGTTCTGGGATTTTTGCTCACCGTTCTTGTGATCATTCTGACCCCACGGGGTGGGATTTTGTGTGGAGCCCCAGATCGAGGGAGATTATCAGTGGTCTTGAATGTCTTCCATTTTCGAATTATTGCTCCCACTGTTGATTTCTTCACTCCAAGCTGGTTGGCTATTGCAGATTCAGTCTTCCCAGCCTGGTGCAGGGCTACAATTTTGTTTCTGGTGTCCTTTGACAGCTCTTTGGTCTTCACCATAGTGGAGTTTGGAGTCAGACTGTTTGAGGGTGTGCACAGGTGTCTTTTTATACTGATAACAAGTTTAAACAGGTGCCATTACTACAGGTAATGAGTGGAGGAAAGAGGAGACTCTTAAAGAAGAAGTTACAGGTCTGTGAGAGCCAGAAATCTTGATTGTTTGTTTCTGACCAAATACTTATTTTCCACCATAATATGCAAATAAAATGATAAAAAAACAGACAATGTGATTTTCTGGATTTTTTTGTCTCAGTTTGTCTCCCATAGTTGAGGTCTACCTATGATGTAAATTACAGACTCCACTCATCTTTTTAAGTGGTGGAACTTGCACTACTGCTGACTGACTAAATACTTTTTTGCCCCACTGTATGTCCCTCATCCTGGTAAATTTGCCCACTTCCTTCACCCTTTAGTAGTATATGTATTACCCATTTTGACATATATACTTCCCTTCCTGGGTTCCTTCCTAGTATATATGTACTTCATGCTGGTATATACTGTATGTTCTCCATTCTGGCATATATGACCCCATCCTGGGCCACATCCTGGTATATATGTCCACTTTCATGGGTTCTTTTCTTGTTAGAGGAGTAGCTAGGGGTTCAGCTTAGAGGGGGACGAAACATCTGAGGGGGCCCCTAGCCAGTTATCCTTATTATACCCACTGTGGTGCAGCCTAATCGTGGGTATAGGGATACCTCAACAGATGACCATGCTATTTTTGCAAAAAAAATCTCTAAAAAGACCAAGATCCATATTATTGCCATATGATGACCATTATAGTGGTGGATACCAGTCCTGCAGTACATATGAGCTATTACAGTACACTTATTGATAGTGACTTACAGCTGATATTCTTTCTTATAGAGTTGTTCACTTTTCTCATCTGTTCCATCTGGCCCATATCAACATAAAGACTTCTCCAGCCTGACACATCTGACTTTTCACATTTCCAGTACTGTCCCCATCTATTCCAACCTGCACAAACTCTTACTCCTAATACCCCAATACAGAGCTGCTGCTGCAATGTTCAATGTACAATAATGGCTCTTATTACTGCCCACGTAATAATACTCACCTCTATGCCACTTACATTGCAATAATGGCTCCTTTGTGCCCCCTATATGGTAAAATTGCCCCTTAAAAATATTAATGACCTGTGCAAATGCTGAAAAAAAGTGTCCACATTTTGCCCCTAAAGAGTAAAAATTCCCCCTGTACACATTTGACTGTTACAGTACTTTGAGTGCGCATATAATAATGCGTCTAAAACTTAATATCAACATCGAATAATATCCCGAGTCCACCAATGTACAGCTCATCTTTATACACAGCAGGATGCACACACAGCTCATCTATACACAATATGATGTTCCCATAACAACCTTCTAAACAATATAATGGGCCCATAGCACCCTTTACAATTTTCAATGGGCCCACAGCTGCACTTTACACAGTATGATCAGCCCACAGCTCCACTACACTTAGTATTATGAAATCACTGCTGCCCCAAAACACAGTATAATGACACCCAAAGTAGCCCTCAGACTGTATAATGGCCTGTGCATTAGCCCTCATACTGTATAATGGCACTCACCATTAGCTTCCAAACTGGATATTGGCATCCACATTAGTTACCGAACTGTAAAATTTCCCCTACATTAGCTTCCACACTGTATAATTGCAACTGCATTAATCCCCAAACTGTATAATGGCCCCCACAATAGCTCCCGCACTGTATAATGGACCCTGCTTTAGTTCCTAAGCTGTATAATAACCCCCACATTAGTCTCCAATCTGTTTAATGGCTCCTGCATTAGTCCACAAGATTTATAATGGCCCATGCATTAGTCCCCAAGCTGTATAATGGCCCCTGCATTAGTCCCCAAGCTGTATAACGGCCCCTGCATTAGTCCACAAGCTGCATAATGACCCCAGAATTAGTCCACCAGCTGTATAATAGACCCTGCATGAGTCCCTAAACTGTATAATGGTTCATGTATTAGTGAACAAGCTGCATAATGGCCCTGCATTAGTCTCTAAGTTGTATAATGGCCCCTACATTAGTTCCCAAGTGTAATAATGGCCCCAAAATGAGTCCACAAGCTGTTAAATGTCCCCTGTATTAGCCCACAAGTTGTATAATTGCCCCCACATTAGTCCCCAAGCTCTATGATTTCCCCCGCAGACTAAATGCAAACACTGGGACCTGAGAACTGACAAGAGTGTTAGGAACAAACACAACATTGCACAGGCACCTCCAAGTTGGAGGAGGCGCTTTAAATAGTAAGTGACCTCCAGCTATTGGCTGAGGACACTTTAGAGGAACATGGGCGACCCCTTTAAGAAAGAGGAAGTGTGCAGCACGTGCGCCATAAGCACAGTGACTGGAGACCTGCTAGGAGTGCACTCACCCCAGGCAGCAGACCCGGAAGGAGCAGGAGGGGAGCCCCGGCGGTGAGTATGCTGGTGTCTCTGCAGGGACAGTGGGACTGCAGGCAGAAATGCGAGTGCTACACTAAACTGTAAAGGGATGTGAACAAGGCTCAAGCTGTCCTCTTTCATGTCTTGATTATTTCTCTAGCAGCTAGGCTGCATCTTCAGGCAGTGCCATATTTTTGTTATGATCACTATCATCATGCTCATCTACTGCTTTATGTAACTTTTTGTGTTCTACCTACATTGGGCTGTCAGTTAGCTATATGTGCACCCATGCAATAGACATTCAGTTATGCCTTTGTATGGAATCTCATCAAAAGTTCACCATATTCATTGCCGTACCACTTAAATCATCCTGAGTTTTGCAAAATAGTAGTTGTGCTCAGCCTCAATGGAAGATGAGCGGATAAGTAAGTTGAGGATCAAGTTAGAGTCGAAGTTCCTTATATCCATGGTGTGGCACCTTGGGCTTCCCAATAATGAAATGCCAAGAGTACATTCCTTTTGACTGAGCACTCCTACAATCATCCTAAGGTAATTTTAAATAGATCTTTATCCTAGTGGCCCATATAATTAAGGCTTTTAGCCCAGGAGAGGCATCATGTTTGGTTAAGGGTCTCAATAAAAGACTACATCTTGTCGCTGGCTGTTAGGCTCACATGAATTGGCCACTTTGTGCACTACGTATCTTCATTATTTGCTTTCTACAGCAGTAATGCAGTTCCAATTTTATATATTCAATGTTTACATATTATAGCATTTCAGAATGCAGCTTTAATTTGTTAGTTATAGTTTATGAAATATTCTATGAAATGCTGTATCAGACTTCTTTAAAGAACATTATAAAGATTGTAAAAGAGGAAATCAAAATGCATAAAACATTACAGATCTCTGCAGAAACAGTGTAACAGTTCTAGTATTCTAGTGCATATGCAAAACATATTTCACATTATTAGAACATTAATGTTATCCCCAACTTTGGAGCATAGCACAAGGCCCTCGATTGTGCTGGCAGGCATGGAAAGCTGAATGCTGCAATGCTTGTAGGCAAGCAAAGGGATGACTTTTTGATATCCATGCTTGTAGCACCTAGTTATAAAAATCCAAATGGGGAATTTAGTCCCGATTCCGGATTCCAAAAAGGAGCAAAATTGTCATACCAACAGAATAAGCTTTGTAATCTGCTCTGCGAAGCTTTCACCAATCAAACACACACACACATGTTCATCCTCAAGAAAGATATCCTGAGACTTAATCCCAAAAGTTTTTGTTTAAGGGCTTGCTCCAACTTGTGATTAAATTGGACGAAACCAATCCGATTGAAAATCGGATTGCATTCATACCAATTTAATCCTACTGTTTTGTTCTCCTGTGCGTTTTTTTCTTCCTCCTCCAATCAGATTGCTGTCAGACAGGAAAAAAAATTGCAGCGTGCTGTGATTGCATGCTGAATTTGAATGGCACTCACCCATATAACTCTACGGGTGAGTGTGAAACATTGCACTGCACTAGGATATCACTCGAGTACAGTGATTCCTGCCGATGACGGAAGCAGAGGACATGGAGAAATTAACTTCTCCGTCTCCTCAGCAGGTGTCCTGAGATCTTCTCATGCAAGAGTATCAGATCACAGAGCACTGACTCGGCTCCCGCTCGCAGCAGAGATAGAGCCAAGGGTCGTTAGCATATTGCACCCGCTGCACTAGCATCAGATGTGAATTCGTTAGAGGGACCCTGTCCTAACAATTTAGGTCAGTGGCAAGAACTGACCCAGTTTGCTCTAGGAATTCTTTTGGGTCCTGCAGCCAGCGTCATATCAGAAAATGTATTCAGTTTGGCTGGTGGATTTGTCACACAAAGCATGCCAGGTTATCTGCCACAAGTGTGGAACACCTGACATTTGTCAAAATGAACCAGGCATGGATCAGTGAAGACTTTCATGCACCCATCACTGATGCTAATGATTAAATTGTCCATACAAGCTTTCTGCTTGCCTGTCGGTTGACTGTCGTCTATACCATTCTGCTGCTGCCAGTGATGATAGACAGCTATACTGTGGTACTGCTGCTGCTGGGGCTGACCGTAAACTGTTAAACATCTCGTTGCCTGCCCCACATGAACTCTATAGTGTGCTGCTGCTGGCACAGCCAGTGGACACCTATACATCTCCTTGCTGCCCACTGTATTTCATAGTTCTCAACTGTACTACTGATGCTGGGAAATGTACCCTTTTGTTTTTGTACCCTGAATAAACAGCTCTGGACATAGGGCTAATTTTTGAAAAGCAGCGATTCCAACAAGCCAGAACTTATTTTTATTTAAATCAATGCCACTCTGTTGTCTCTGCAAATAAGAGTATCATTTTTGGATAGCTTGATAACAAGACTTAATAAATTGCCTAATGATTTTATGACTAGCAATCTACTTGCAGACCACAAAAACTGGATATTTTTTTCACATCTTGATGAAAGGCCATTACTTTACATTAAAAATAATACAATACACCTGTTTTGTCTCTCTATTGAAAACATAATTTTTTGACATCTCATAAAAAAGAAAAATGCAAAGCTCTTTAATACCTCTGAAACAAGGACAATTGTTGCACCCAACCATGTGAAAATGCCACAGCTTCTTCAATTTGCACAACCTGCCTTTGAAGAACAGCAGTGCATGCATTTTTACCCTAAGGCCAGGGTCACACTTGAGTGTGTAATGCGAGAAACTCGCGTGAGTCTCTCACAACAATACCCGGCACTACCGCCACCACTTGGGACCGGAGTTTGCGGCTGCATAGATTTCTATTCAGCTGAACGCTCTGGTCCCAAGTGCCGGCAGCAGTGCCTGGACTTGATGCAAGAGCAGTGTGACCCCGGCCTAAAAAGGATAATTTTTAGACAGTTTATGCAATTTATATGGCCTTCAAAAAGTCTGATACTGCAGTGTGTTGTGAAATAAACTGTTGGTTTTCTCCTGTTACCATTCGTCTTCACCCTAGCCAGATAAGTAAAAGTTGTTTGGACATTAAAAAGGCTATGTTTGCATTACATAGCTCAAAACATGTTCAATTAATCCAAAGTAAACTCATGGTTTTACACATACTGTATTTCCCAGGAAATCAGAGATTTTTTTTGTGAAATGTATTATTGTTATTGATATAAGAAATGCTGAATGAGCCTTGCCACGCATGCACAGCATCAGTGTCAGTGCACATACAGTGTAGGCAGGTGTGTTTTTTGCTGGCCAAACTTCCCACTGGTTGCTGACAGTTCTGAGCCGCTGGCCATTTTTTGATTTGTAATGGAACTAAGCACGATCTGTCTTTTATCTGCTGCACTAAGTTTCTTTTGCTGAATGATTTGGCTATTTTCTATAACGATGCTCATATCTTGGAGTCCACAATTAGCATAAATACAGGCAGATTCCTATTCATCATGCAACATCATCACAGAGGAATCTGTTCAGCTCCAGATTTATTCTGCAGCAGGGCAATGAGCTCAAACCTACATGTTTGTAGATGATGATCTGCTGCAAAATAAATACATGTTTGGGGTCCCTGTCATGCTGCAGATTAAATTAGGAGCCAATCAGATTTCTCTCTGATGATATTGAGTGATGGATAAATATTGGACTGTATTTCTTTGCTTTTGAGGACACCAAGAAAAGGAACATTACCATTTTGTTTGTCCAATGAAACTTAGTGCCACAGATGAAAGACACATAATGCTTATTACCCTATAATATTAGAAGATGTCCAGAGATGACATCAGCTCAAAACTGGCAGTAAATAAAGTAGTGGTCTTCATGGAAGAATTGAGGTAAAAAAACATACTTTAGTCATGAAAACTTTTCCACCTACATTGTATTCTTCAGCACTGATGCTGTCTTCACATGGCCGAGCTCAGTTTCTATCAATAGGAAACTGAGTGAGCCCCCAAAATATTAGAAGGGTGTAGCATTGCACTGAGCCATTGTTTATGGAAAGGGTGCACCAAAATCTTCTCACTTACGGGACATTTGAATAGAAACTAGTTTTTTCAAGCACTGTACCGCTAAAATATTCAGCGCTATTATGATTTTTACATGTTATGAGTCCCTTTTATCACTGTACAGCTAGTTTAATATGCATTTTTGGAGTGTCAGACTCATTGTAAAGTCTGGATCTGTACTTTTTGCCATTGATTGGATAGATGTTTCAAAACATCACTGAATATATTTTTTTTCTAGCTGTAGATGTTCCTCCTAAATCAAAGCCATATTATGCAATTATAATTTTCATTACTCACCGTGGCTGACATTTATCTTATTTTTGTCAGCTCTTCTCATGTTAGAACAAGTCATGTTATCCCAAGCACATAAGAGGAAGGTGCCAACAGACCACTAGTGCCAACACCTAGAGGCAAGCTCAACAAGAAAAGAATTGTTTTCTTGCTCTATGGTCTAGTTTTGATTAATGAAAGTGCTGCATAAGAAAAGAATAAATATAGTATTAATATACATCACTTAGCATATTATGATGGATCAAATAATAAGAAAAAAATAAAATTTCAAGACCCTTTACATATGTCTGTTATTAGAGAGTTGTCAAGTGCATTTGCCTATTTTGTTTTATCTAATATATAATTGCCTAGAATACTACTTCCTGCAATTTGTGCCAACTTCCGTGGCTTTGTCCGGAGCTATTGTCCGGAGCTATTGTCCGGAGCTAATGTCCGTAGCTAATGTCCGGAGCTAATGTCCGGAGATAAGTGACGTCACCAGTGTCCTACACCCAGGCAGAGCACAGTGGCCCCAGGCAGAGCACAGGGGCCCCAGGCAGAACATGGGGCCCCAGGCAGAGCACAGGGGCCCCAGGCAGAGCACAGGGGCCCCAGGCAGCATATGGGGCCCCAGGCAGAGCACAGGGGCTCCAGGCAGCATATGGGGCCCCAGGCAGAGCACAGTGGCCCCAGGCAGAGCACACACCAAATCAGAGGCCGAGGGGCCCCGCCAACCAAATCGGAGGCCGAGGAGCCCCGCCCACCAAAGCAGAGGCCGAGGGGCCCCGACCACCACATCGGAGGCCGAGGGGCCCCGCCCACCAAATCGGAGGCCGAGGGTCCCCGCCCACCAAATCGGAGGCCGAGGGTCCCCGCCCACCAAATCGGAGGCCGAGGGTCCCCGCCCACCAAATCGGAGGCCGAGGGTCCCCGCCCACCAAATCGGAGGCCGAGGGTCCCCGCCCACCAAATCGGAGGCCGGGGGTCCCCGCCCACCAAATCGGAGGCCGAGGGGCCCCGCCCACCAAATCGGAGGCCGAGGGTCCCCGCCCACCAAATCGGAGGCCGAGGGGCCCCATCAATCAAATCGGAGGCCGAGGGGCCCCGCCCACCAAATCGGAGGCCGAGGGGCCCCGCCAACCAAATCGAAGGCCGAGGGGCCCCGCCCACCAAATCGGAGGCCGAGGGTCCCCGCTCACCAAATCAAAGGCCGAGAGTCCCCGCCCACCAAATTGGAGGATAAGGGGCCCCGCCAACCAAATCGGAGGCCGAGGGTCCCCGCCCACCACATCGGAGGCTGAGGGGCCCCGCCCACCAAATCGGAGGCCGAGGGTCCCCGCCCACCAAATTGGAGGCCGAGGGTCCCCACCCACCAAATCGGAGGCCGAGGGTCCCCGCCCACCAAATCGGAGGCCGAGGGTCCCTGCCCACCAAATCGGAGGCCGAGGGGCCCCACCCACCAAATCGGAGGCCAGGGGTCCCCGCCCACCACATCGGAGGCTGAGGGGCCCCACCCACCAAATCGGAGGCCGAGGGTCCCCGCCCACCAAATTGGAGGCCGAGGGTCCCCGCCCACCAAATCGGAGGCCGAGGGTCCCCGCCCACCAAATCGGAGGCCGAGGGGCCCCGCCCACCAAATCAGAGGCCGAGGGGCCCCGCCCACCACATCAGAGGCCGAGGGGCCCGGCCCCGCCCACCAAAGCGGAGGCCGAGAGGCCCCGCCCACCACATCGGAGGCCGAGGGGCCCCGCCCACCAAATCGGAGGCCGAGGGTCCCCACCCACCAAATCGGAGGCCGAGGGTCCCCGCCCACCAAATTGGAGGCCGAGGGTCCCCGCCCACCAAATTGGAGGCCGAGGGTCCCCGCCCACCAAATCGGAGGCCGAGGGGCCCCGCCCACCAAAGCGGAGGCCGAGGGTCCCCGACCACCAAATCGGAGGCCGAGGGTCCCTGCCCACCAAATCGGAGGCCGAGGGGCCCCGCCAACCAAATCGGAGGCCGAGGGGCCCCACCCACCAAATCGGAGGCAGAGGGTCCCCACCCACCAAATCGGAGGATAAGGGGCCCCGCCCACCAAATCGGAGGCCGAGGGGCCCCACCAACCAAATCGGAGGCCGAGGAGACCCGCCCACCAAATCGAAGGCTGAGCGGCCCCGCCCACCAAAGCGGAGGCAGAGGAACCCCGCCCACCAAATCGGAGGCCGTGGGGCCCCGCCAACCAAAGCAGAGGCCGAGGGTCCCCACCCACCAAATCGGAGGCAGAGGGACCCCGGCCACCAAATCGGAGGCCGAGGGGCCCCGCCCACCAAAGCGGAGGCCGAGGGTCCCCGCCCACCAAATCGGAGGTCGAGGGTCCCCGCCCACCAAATCGGAGGCCGAGGGTCCCCGCCCACCAAATCGGAGGCCGAGGGTCCCCACCCACCAAATCGGAGGACGAGGGGCCCCACCAACCAAATCGGAGGCCGAGGAGCCCCGCCCACCAAAAGTAAGTGCGGCCCCAAAAGTAAGTGCGCCCCCGGGTGCAAAAGTAAGTGCGCCCCCGGGTGCAAAAGTAAGTGCGCCCCCGGGTGCAAAAGTAAGTGCGCCCCCGGGTGCAAAAGTAAGTGCACCCCGGGTGCAAAAGTAAGTGCGCCTCCGGGTGCAAAAGTAAGTGCACCCCCGGGTGCAAAAGTAAGCGCGCCCCCGGCCCCGGGTGCAAAAGTAAGCGCGCTCCCCAGTCCCGTGTGTGAAAAGTGCTGCTGTAAAGCTGGTAGCGCTGTTCAAGCACCATGTATTTCCTTCAGGAAATGCCCATCTAATATATAATTGCCTAGAATACTACTTCCTGCAATTTGTGCCAACTTCCGTGGCTTTGTCCGGAGCTAATGTCCGGAGATAATGTCCGGAGCTAATGTCCGGAGATAATGTCCGGAGCTAATGTCTGGAGATAAGTGACGTCACCAGTGTCCTACACCCAGGCAGAGCACAGGGGCCCCAGGCAGCATATGGGGCCCCAGGCAGAGCACAGTGGCCCCAGGCAGAGCACAGGGGCCCCAGGCAGCATATGGGGCCCCAGGCAGAGCACAGTGGTCCCAGGCAGAGCACAGGGGCCCCAGGCAGCCTATGGGGCCCCAGGCAGAGCACAGTGGCCCCAGGCAGAACATGGGGCCCCAGGCAGAGCACAGGGGCCCCAGGCAGAGCACAGGGGCCCGAGGCAGCATATGGGGCCCCAGGCAGAGCACAGTGGTCCCAGGTAGAGCACAGGGGCCCCAGGCAGCCTATGGGGCCCCAGGCAGAGCACAGGGGCCCCAGGCAGCATATGGGGCCCCAGACAGAGCACAGGGGCCCCAGGCAGCATATGGGGCCCCAGGCAGAGCACAGTGGCCCCAGGCAGAGCACAGGGGCCCCAGGCAGAGCACAGGGGCCCCAGGCAGAGCACAGGGGCCCCAGGCAGCATATGGGGCCCCAGGCAGAGCACAGGGGCCCCAGGCAGCATATGAGGCCCCAGGCAGAGCACAGTGGCCCCAGGCAGAGCACAGTGGCCCCAGGCAGAACATGGGGCCACAGGCAGAGCACAGGGGCCCCAGGCAGAGCACAGTGGCCCCAGGCAGCATATGGGGCCCCAGGCAGAGCACAGGGGCCCCAGGCAGCATATGGGGCCCCAGGCAGAGCACAGTGGCCCCAGGCAGAGCACAGTGGCCCCAGGCAGAACATGGGGCCACAGGCAGAGCACAGGGGCCCGAGGCAGAGCACAGGGGCCCCAGGCAGCATATGGGGCCCCAGGCAGAGCACAGGGGCCCCAGGCAGAACATGGGGCCCCAGGCAGAGCACAGGGGCCCCAGGCAGAGCACAGGGGCCCCAGGCAGCATATGGGGCCCCAGGCAGAGCACAGGGGCCCCAGGCAGAGCACAGGGGCCCCAGGCAGAGCACAGTGGCCCCAGGCAGCATATGGGGCCCCAGGCAGAGCACAGGGGCCCCAGGCAGAACATGGGGCCCCAGGCAGAGCACAGGGGCCCCAGGCAGAGCACAGGGGCCCCAGGCAGCATATGGGGCCCCAGGCAGAGCACAGGGGCCCCAGGCAGAGCACAGGGGCCCCAGGCAGAGCACAGTGGCCCCAGGCAGCATATGGGGCCCCAGGCAGCATATGGGGCCCCAGGCAGAGCACAGGGGCCCCAGGCAGCATATGGGGCCCCAGGCAGAGCACAGTGGCCCCAGGCAGAGCACAGGGGCCCCAGGCAGAACATGGGGCCCCAGGCAGAGCACAGGGGCCCCAGGCAGAGCACAGGGGCCCCAGGCAGCATATGGGGCCACAGGCAGAGCACAGGGGCCCCAGGCAGAGCACAGGGGCCCCAGGCAGAGCACAGTGGCCCCAGGCAGCATATGGGGCCCCAGGCAGAGCACAGTGGCCCCAGGCAGAGCACAGGGCCCCAGGCAGAACATGGGGCCCCAGGCAGAGCACAGGGGCCCCAGGCAGAGCACAGGGGCCCCAGGCAGAGCACAGGGGCCCCAGGCGGCATATGGGGCCCCAGGCAGTGCACAGTGGCCCCAGGCAGCATATGGGGCCCCAGGCAGAGCACAGTGGCCCCAGGCAGAGCACAGGGGCCCCAGGCAGCATATGGGGCCCCAGGCAGAGCACAGTGGTCCCAGGCAGAGCACAGGGGCCCCAGGCAGCTTATGGGGCCCCATGCAGAGCACAGTGGCCCCAGGCAGAACATGGGGCCCCAGGCAGAGCACAGTGGCCCCAGGCAGAGCACAGGGGCCCCAGGCAGCATATGGGGCCCCAGGCAGAGCACAGTGGTCCCAGGCAGAGCACAGGGGCCCCAGGCAGCCTATGGGGCCCCAGGCAGAGCACAGTGGCCCCAGGCAGAACATGGGGCCCCAGGCAGAGCACAGGGGCCCCAGGCAGAGCACAGAGGCCCCAGGCAGCATATGGGGCCCCAGGCAGAGCACAGTGGCCCCAGGCAGAGCACAGGGCCCCAGGCAGAACATGGGGCCCCAGGCAGAGCACAGGGGCCCCAGGCAGAGCACAGGGGCCCCAGGCAGCATATGGGGCCCCAGGCAGAGCACAGGGGCCCCAGGCGGCATATGGGGCCCCAGGCAGAGCACAGTGGCCCCAGGCAGCATATGGGGCCCCAGGCAGAGCACAGTGGCCCCAGGCAGAGCACAGGGGCCCCAGGCAGCATATGGGGCCCCAGGCAGAGCACAGTGGTCCCAGGCAGAGCACAGGGGCCCCAGGCAGCTTATGGGGCCCAATGCAGAGCACAGTGGCCCCAGGCAGAACATGGGGCCCCAGGCAGAGCACAGTGGCCCCAGGCAGAGCACAGGGGCCCCAGGCAGCATATGGGGCCCCAGGCAGAGCACAGTGGTCCCAGGCAGAGCACAGGGGCTCCAGGCAGCCTATGGGGCCCCAGGCAGAGCACAGTGGCCCCAGGCAGAACATGGGGCCCCAGGCAGAGCACAGGGGCCCCAGGCAGAGCACAGAGGCCCCAGGCAGCATATGGGGCCCCAGGCAGAGCACAGTGGTCCCAGGTAGAGCACAGGGGCCCCAGGCAGCCTATGGGGCCCCAGGCAGAGCACAGGGGCCCCAGGCAGCATATGGGGCCCCAGACAGAGCACAGGGGCCCCAGGCAGCATATGGGGCCCCAGGCAGAGCACAGTAGCCCCAGGCAGAGCACAGGGGCCCCAGGCAGAGCACAGGGGCCCCAGGCAGAGCACAGCAATATTTTGGACCACTGTGCGGTGTTTCAGACCCCCTGTGTGATGTCTGGGGCCCTGTTCTTAAGTATATTAAAGATTAAAGTAACGTATATTAAAGTATATTATAGATCAAATTTGACACGTTTATGAGCACCATTGAGTGATATACTCAAGAATGACATAATTTTTCAACATTTTATGGTTTCAAACTGTAAACACTCAGAGTTTTTTTTACTTCAACCAGAAAACCTTAACGGTTCATAAAAAACTTGACTGTTCAGGATATGATAAAAGTCATAGTATTCTGAATCTTTAACTTATAAAGATACCTTTACATGGGGTGATTATTGGTTCCAGAGAGGCTTTCGGCCGATAATCGTACACATGGCTGGTGACAGGACAATACAATATAAACGTTCAAAGGTAAACACTGATAACATTAAAATCTAATATATAATTGCCTAGAATACTACTTCCGGCAATTTGTGCCAACTTCCGTGGCTTTGTCCGGAGATAATGTCCGGAGATAAGTGACGTCACCAGCGTCCTACACCCGCTCAGGGTGGACAAAGATATATGCCTTCGTGGTGCGCGGCACTTTTCTGATTGGTTGCCGCCTGCCGCGAGCGACCAATCAGAAATGTGCCGTACTGTCAAGAATTGTCAAGAGCTGGTGAGTGCAGCCATTTTTTGTTCTTTCTTACTATTATTTATTAATTGTATTATTCTTACATTTGAATAAATAAAGTATATATGGATTCTAGACTCCCGATTCTTTAGAATCGGGCTGCCATCTAGTTTTACATAATTATATACACAATTACTTTTCCTGTATCACGAAACGTATGTCAGTTATCTAGCGTAAATTACCACAGAATTCTAGTGGAAATACTGTGCGCCACTCCCACAAATTATTTTATTTAATGTGTGTACATGTATGTAATTTAAAGAGAGTGCATAAATATACTCACCTACCTCTGCTTTTTCCAATGTCCAGTGCCGTTGTTCTATGCTTCTCTGTGACGTCACCACTCTGCAGACTGAAAAATCGACTTCTGGCTCATGCATAGAGCATAGAAATGCTCCTACATCACTCAGAAGCAGAGGAAATCAATACTGGATACTAGAGAAAGGGATGGTAGGTGAGGATATTAATACACTCAAACTACATTACATGCATAAACACACATTTAATGAATAAAACATTCAGTGGGAGTGCTTCTTTAAGCATTTTGTAGACTTCATATATCTCACCTAACAAGGGAGTGTGGATTGCCAATTATGGAACATGGATTAATATGCACCAATTGCCAGTAAAACTGGTCTAAAGTAAGTCAACCAAGCCATGCTACAAAGTGCATACAAATGTGCCGTATATTCACTCACCAATAGCCACTGTAATAAATGTTGATCATCTCTTCTATTCCTCAGGCCTCATTCAGATGTCATTCTTGAAAATGAAAAAAGGACAAATTTTAATGACAGTTTTAGATCAGAATTTCATCTGATTTTTCTGTCAGTTTTTACCATTAGGGTTTCATCAGTTTTTCTCGAATGAAAAAAAAAAAAATAGTTATTTAATTAAACATTTAAAAATGAGAGTTTCTCAAAGATTCTCATAGGGAGCAGTCAATAAAAATGGACAGCATTAGGATGCAACTAATATATGTTGAACGCGTTTTACATCATCATATGGACTAGTGAATTATTCTAAATCAAAAGCATACATGTCTTCTTTCTTTGTGACCATAAAAAAGATACGTCAACCAACCTATTGACTGTAATGTTCTATTGTGAAAAACAGAGATTGAACATGGACATCTGAATGAGACTTTTGTTGTCTACGTTTACATTGTCAGGAAATATAGCTTGTTATGTTTGGTGTGAAAAACATATGTTTAGTAATCTTTCCCTCCATTTACAGGCAAAATAAACTTTCCACTATTTGCAGCAAAGAGCCCAGTGATTGCAATTTTCCCAATTAAAATAATTAAATCAACAGAAACCTAGTGATTGAAATTCCAAAAATGTGTTGCATATTATAGATATATGGAATGTATAGTGACATGTAAACGTTTGGGTACCCCTGGTCAAAATTACTGTTACTGTGAACAGTTAAGCAACTTGAAGATGAAATAATCTCTAAGAGACCTAAAGTTAAAAATGAAACATTTCATTTGTATTTAAGGCAAGTAATATATGTATATTTTCATCTTTACTTGAAAGTATCACAGCTTGTAAATGCTTTTTATAGCCAGTCAAGAGTCTTTCAAATCTTGTTTGAACGATTGTCATCCATTCTTCCTTGGAAAATTTGTCCAGTTCTGTGAGATTCCTGGAATGTCTTGAATACACTGCTATTTTGAGGTCTAGCCACAGATTTTTAATGATGTTCAGATCAGGGGACTGTAAGAACCATTGTTAAACCTTCAGCATATGTCTTTTGAGATAGTCTATTATGGATTTTGAAGCGTGTTTAGGATCATTACCATTTTCAACATCAGTTTGTTTTTTTTGCAGATGGTGTTACGTTTGCATCAAGAATTTGTTGAATTTTCATTGAATCCATTCTTCCTTCTACCCATGAAATGTTCCATGTGCTATTGGCTGCAACATAACCTCAAGGCATGGTTGATCTACATCCACGCGCAATGGTTGGCGAGATGTTCTTTTACTGAAATTCTGTGCCCTTTTTCTCCACACATACTTTTGATCATTGTGGCCAAAAAAAAGTTCTATTTTAACCTCATCAGGCCATAGGGCTTGCTTCCAAAATGCTTTTTAAGATGTTATTTTGCATAATTACAACGTTAAATATTATGGTGAGGAAGCAGGAGAGGTTTTTTCTGATGACTCTTCCATGAAGGCCATATTTATGCTGATGTCTCCAGAGTCTACTAAATCTTTCTGAAGGTCTTTTGCAGTCAAGCGGGAGTTTTGATTTGCCTATCTAACAATCCTACAAGCAGCTTTCACTGAAATTTTGCTTGATCTTCTAGACCTTATCTTGAAATCCACTGTTCTTGCCAACTGTGATTTCTTAGTTAAATTTCGAAGTGAGGAAAGAACAAATAGAATCCACTTTGCTTTCTTCTTATAGCATTCTACTTCATTGTGGGCCTCCACCATTTTCATTTTCAGAGTGCTAGACAGCTGCTTAGAAGAACCCATGGCTGCTGTTTTTTTGCACAAGGTTAGAGGAGGATGGGTTTTATAAAGCTGGGATATTTGCATCACCTGGCCTTTCATGACAATGATAGTGAGTAAGTCATAATCCTGACAGGCTAATTAAGGTCTGAAACCATGGTCAAAGTTATCTGAGCACACAAATCTCCAAGTGTGCCCAAAATTTTGCATTGGCCCATTTTACTTTTTGTAACTTTTAAAATGTAAAAAATGACAATATATCTATATATTTTTTTTGTTTAGCTTTAAGCCTTTTAGAAATTACTTCCTTTTCAACTTGCTTAAGTGTTCACAATAACAGTAATATAGGGTGTCCAAACTTTTCCTTGCACTGTATTATTAAAATAATGAGAAAAAATGCCTCTATTGATTGCAATAATAATATATGAATAGAATA
The DNA here is from genome assembly GCF_051348905.1 of Ranitomeya variabilis. Taxonomy (NCBI): domain Eukaryota; kingdom Metazoa; phylum Chordata; class Amphibia; order Anura; family Dendrobatidae; genus Ranitomeya; species Ranitomeya variabilis. Next base: position 559,660,581 of record NC_135234.1, read on the forward strand.
GGATTTGTATTATACACATACAATATTACGATCAAGTATCAGATGTACTGTATAGCACAGAATGCACCAATACAACTGTACTGTAAACATTGCGCACATAGTACCAGCAGTAGTACCAAAAGTAACAGCTATAATATACACAGTACCATCATTAGTAGTGATAATATTCCAAAAAGTTGTTCAAGGGGCAATATGAAAACAATAAATGTACAAAAATCTATTACTCTTTTTTACAAAAAAGACCATAAATAAAAAAATACATACTACACCATACATATAAAAATAAATTTAAAATATTGCAAGGTAACAGATAATATAATATGAAATACTAAATTTTATTGATCATACACTCATCCGAGCAAGCTTTTCCAGGCATTGTGTTAGTTATACTGTACATTTTAGAATCATAAATGGGAATGAGATTCATATGAAAAACAGGCAGGTGACGGACTAGGTGGGAAACGAAACATAAAGCACAGCAAGTACAAAATGAACAGCCTAATAACGTACATAAAGGTAGCAGTCAGAAAACTAAAAACAAGTTCACAAGGATAAGTGGGGAGGAAGACTGACCACAATCATTGCAATATTCTTAAATTGCATGTTCAGTCTTTTAACACCTTTCTGCCGTTGGACGTACTATTCCGTCCATGTGGGGTGGGCCCTACTTCCCAAGGATGAAATAGTACGTCCAGAGCGATCGGCCGCACTCACGGGGGGAGCGCGGCTGATCGCGGCCGGGTGTCAGCTGACTATCGCAGCTGACATCCAGCACTATGTGCCAGGAGCGGTCACAGACCGCCCCCGGCACATTAACCCCTGGCACACTGCGATCAAACATGATCGCAGTGTGCCGGCGGTATAGGGAAGCATCGCGCAGGGAGGGGGCTCCCTGCGTGCTTCCCTGAGACGATCGGTACAAGGCAATGTGCTCACCTTGTACCGAGCAGTCTCCGGATCCAAAATGGCCACAGGGCTGCATCCGGGCCCTGCAGGGAGGTGGCTTCACAGCGCCTGCTCAGAGCAGGCACCCTGAAGCCTCACTGCTGTGCATGTCAGATCGCTGATCTGACACCGTGCACAGCAAAGTGTTAGATCAGCGATCTGTCACTTTACTGTGATGTCCCCCCTGGGGCAAAGTAAAAAAGTTTAAAAAAAATAAAAATTACATGTGTGAAAAAAAAAAAAAATCCTAAATAAATAATAATAATAAAAAATATATTGTTCCAATAAATATATTCCTTTATCTAAATAATAAAAAAATTAAAATAAAAGTACACATATTTAGTATCACTGCGTCCGTAACGACCTGACCTATAAAACTCTCCCACTAGTTAACCCCTTCAGTGAACACCGTTTAAAAAAAAAAAAAAACAAGGCAAAAAACAACAACGCTATATTATCATACCGCCGAACAAAAAGTGGAATAACACGCGATCAAAAAGACGGATTTAAATAACCATGGTACCGCTGAAAACGTCATCTTGTCCCGCAAAAAACGAGCATTATCAGCGAAAAAATAAAAAAGTTATAGTCCTCAGAATAAAGCGATGCAAAAATAATTCTTTTTTCTATAAAATAGTTATCGTATAAAAGCGCCAAAACATAAAAAAATGATATAAATGAGGTATCGCTGTAATCACACTGACCTGAACAATAAATCTGCTTTATTCATTTTACCAAACGTGGAACGGAATAAACAACCCCCCCCCAAAAGAAATTCATAAATAGCTGGCTTTTGGTCATTCTGCCTCACAACAATTGGAATAAAAAGCGATCAAAAAATGTCACGTGCCCGAAAATGAAAACGTCAACTCGTCCCGCAAAAAACAAGACCTCACATGACTCTGTGGACCAAAATATGGAAAAATTATAGCTCTCAAAATGTGGTAATGCAAAAAATATTTTTTGCAATAAAAAGCGTCTTTTAGCGTGATGGCTGCCAATCATAAAAATCCACTAAAGAACCCGGTATAAAAGTAAATCAAACCCCCATTCATCACCCCCTTAGTTAGTGAAAAATAAAAAAATTAAAAAAATGTATTTATTTCCATTTTCCCATCAGGGTTAGGGCTAGAGTTAGGGCTAGGGTTAGGGCTAGGGTTAGGGTTAGGGTTAGGGATAGAGTTAGGGCTAGGGTTAGGGTTAGGGTTGGGGTTAGGGCTAGGGTTAGGGTTGGCGTTAGGGTTAGGGCTAGGGTTAGGGCTAGGGTTAGGGTTAGGGCTAGGGTTAGGGCTAGGGCTAGGGTTAGGGCTAGGGCTAGGGTTAGGGCTAGGGCTAGGGTTAGGGCTAGGGTTAGGGCTAGGGTTAGGGCTAGGGTTAGGATTAGGGCTATGGTTAGGGTTGGGGCTAGGGTTAGGGCTAGGGCTAGGGTTAGGGTTGGGGCTAGGGTTAGGGCTACAGTTAGGGTTGGGGCTAAAGTTAGGGTTAGGGTTGGGGCTAAAGTTAGGGTTAGGGTAAGGATTACATTTACAGTTGGGAATAGGGTTGGGACTAGGTTTAGGGGTGTGTCAGGGATAGGGGTGTGGTTACGGTTACCGCTGAAATTAGGGTTAGGGGTGTGTTTGGATTAGGGCTTCAGTTATAATTGGGGGGTGTCCACTGTTTAGGCACATCAGAGGCTTTCCAAACGCGACATGGCATCCGATCTCAATTCCAGCCAATTCTGCGTTAAAAAACTAAAACAGTGCTCCTTCCCTTCTGAGTTCTCCCATGTGCCCAAACAGGGGTTTACCCCAACATATGGGGTATCCGCCTACTCAGGACAAATTTTTACAACAACTTTTGGGGTCCAATTTCTCCTGTTACCCTTGGGAAAATACAAAAACTGGGGGCTAAAAAATAATTTTTGTGGAAATTTTTTTTTTAATTTTCACGGCTCTGCATTATAAACTGTAGTGAAACACCTGGGGGTTCAAAGTTCTCAAAACACATCTAGATAAGTTCCTTGGTGGGTCTAGTTTCCAATATGGGGTCACTTTGGGGTTTCTACTGTTTAAAGATCAAAAGGAAAAAAGAAAAGCAGCACAGCCTATAAGGCTGCCGTCACACTAGCAGTATTTGATCAGTATGTTACATCAGTATTTGTAAGCCAAAACCAGGAGTGGGTGATAAATGCAGAAGTGGTGCATATGTTTCTGTTATACTTTTCCTCTAATTGTTCCACTCCTGGTTTTGGCTTACAAATACTGATGTAAAATACTGACCAAATACTGCTAGTGTGACGGCAGCCTAATAGAGATCCACTGTAAACTAGGTCCTTATGCTGGACACCCAAATATCGGGAGGTGCTCGCGTGTGAACAATGGAAAAACCATATAGCAATAATAGAACAAAACGCGGCAACACTCACCGGACCTGTGATGAAGGCTTGTCTTTATTGAAGTATATGTGGACACATCTTCATGGCACAGGGGAGTACAAAAAGAGAGAGGTGAGCAGGGAAAGGACGATGGCCGTTTCACGCCAACACCGGCGCTTCTACGGATCCCTACTGTTTAGTTACATCAGGGGCTCTGCAAATGCAACGTGACGCCTGCAGACCAATCCATCTAAGTCTGCATTCCAAATGGTGCTCCTTCCCTTCCGAGCTCTGCCATGTGCCCAAATGGTGGTTCCCCCCACATATGGGGTATCAGTGTACTCAGGACAAATTGGACAACAACTTTTGGGGTTCAATTTCAACTGATACCCTTGGAAAAATACAAAACTGGGGGCTACAAAAACTAATTTTTGTGGAAAAAAAGAGATTTTTTATTTTCACGGCTCTGCGTTATAAACTGTAGTGAAACACTTGGGGGCTCAGAGTTCTCACAACACATCTAGATAAGTTCCTTTGGGGGGTCTAGTTTCCAATATGGGGCCACTTGTGGGGAGTTTCTACTGTTTAGGTACATTAGGGGCTCTGCAAATGCAATGTGATGCCTGCAGACCATTCCATCTAAGTCTGCATTCCAAATGGCGCTCCTTCCCTTCCGAGCTCTCCCATGCGCCCAAACGATGGTTCCCCCCACATATGGGGTATCAGCGTACTCAGGACAAATTGTAAAACTTTTGGGGTCCAATTTCTCCTGTTACCCTTGGGAAAATACAAAACTGGGGGCTAAAAAATAATTTTTGTGGGAAAATTTTTTTTTATTTTTACGGCTCTACATTATAAACTTCTGTGAAGCACTTGGTGGGTCAAAGTGCTCACCACACATCTAGATAAGTTCGTTAGGGGGTCTACTTTCCAAAATGTTGTCACGTGTGGGGGGTTTCAATGTTTAGGCACTTCAGTGGCTCTCCAAACGCAACATGGCATCCCATCTCAATTCCTGTCAATTTTGCATTGAAAAGTCAAACGGCGCTCCTTCCCTTCCGAGCTCTCCCTTGCGCCCAAACAGTGGTTTACCCCCACATATGGGGTATCTGCGTACTCAGGACAAAGTGTACAACAAAATTTATGGTCCAATTTCTTCTCTTACCCTTGGGAAAATAAAAAAATTGGGGGCAAAAAGATCATTTTTGTGAAAAAATATGATTTTTTATTTTTACGGCTCTGCATTATAAACTTCTGTGAAGCACTTGGTTGGTCAAAGTGCTCACCACACATCTAGATAAGTTCCTTAAGGGGTCTACTTTCCAAAATGGTGTCACTTGTGGGGGGTTTCAATGTTTAGGCACATCAGGGGCTCTCCAAACGTAACATGGCGTCCCATCTCAATTCCAGTCAATTTTGCATTGAAAAGTCAAATGGCGCTCCTTCCCTTCCGAGCTCTGCCTTGTGCCCAAACAGTGGTTTACCGCCGCATATCGGGTATTGGCATACTTAGGACAAATTGTACAACTTTTGTGGTCCATTCTCTCCTGTTACCCTTGGTAAAATAAAACAAATTGGAGCTGAAGTAAATTTTTTGTGAAAAAAAGTTAAATGTTCATTTTTTTTTAAACATTCCAAAAATTCCTGTGAAACACCTGAAGGGTTAATAAACTTCTTGAATGCAGTTTTGAGCACCTTGAGGGGTGCAGTTTTTAGAATGGTGTCACACTTGGTTATTTTTTATCATATAGACCCCTTAAAATTACTTCAAATGTGATGTGGTCCCTAAAAAAATGGTGTTGTAAAAATGAGAAATTGCTGGTCAGCTTTTAACCCTTATAACTTCCTAACAAAAAAAAGTTTGGTTCCAAAATTGTGCTGATATAAAGTAGACATGTGGGAAATGTTACTTATTAAGTATTTTGTGTGATATATCTCTGTGATTTAAGGGCATAAAAATTCAAAGTTGGAAAATTGCAAAATTTTCAAAATTTTTGCCGAATTTTCATTTTTTTCACAAATAAACGGAGGTAATATCAAAGAAATGTTACCACTATCATGAAGTACAATATATCATGAGAAAACAGTGTCAGAATCACCAGGATCCATTGATGCATTCCAGAGTTATAACTTCATAAAGAGACAGTGGTCAGAATTGTAAGAATTGACCCGGTCATTAACGTGAAAACCACCCTTGGGGGTAAAGGGGTTAATTATTAACATAACTCACTGTCTGGGTCAGCTTTCACCGAGTCGAGGTGGAATGGCGAGCAACTGTCACTGTGCTCTCGCCAACCAGAGGAACGTCCTCTGCAGAGTAAAAAGGGGAAAGTCATGGAAGGGATGCAGGATCAGCATAATTCAATAAGCAGTTTCCAGACTTTAGGTGCAGCAAGAAAAAAATCTCGCTTTTGCTGGAGCAGTTGATGATGATAATTACAGCTCTCCACAGTTATTCAGTGCTGAGCCAACAGCCCCTCATGATGTGATGAACCCAGCTCTTTTCTGGCAATGTGTAGAAGCTTTCCTCACTCGTGCTGCATATAGGAATATACGTGCACTAAAACTTCTGACTTTGCAGGGCGTCACACTTTCTCCTTCTTAAATTTAGCTTGTCTGCGAGTCTAACTTGTAATTGTAACATAAGCAGAGCATAGGTTATCCACATTGAACACATAAGAAACTTGTTTGTGTTTACATATATGGTAAATATAAGAAATGCAATAAGGCAGTCATGGGAGCCACAACCCCTACTTGAACAAAAGTCTTGGAAGAGGTAGGCCAGCTTAGAATCCATGGCTCCTGAATATAGCTGAGGCCAGCCTCTGAAGGGGCAAATCCATAGGTACAGGGATGTACAGGTACAGTTCATGCTCACCTCTTAGTAAACTATATAGAGGGAAGCAGGAAGGTGTTTACTCGGTTTCAATCAGCAAAAAATTTACATTTCAAAATACAGTTTGGTGTTTTACATATACAGGACAGGTAGACATTTTCCTAATTACTGTCTGTATCTAACAGGTAACTTACCTCGACTACTGTGATCTGAGCAGTGGACAAGGAAAATACCAGGTATACTGGGTAAACGTCTTCTAATCATGGAACTTCCCAAGGGTACGTTAGGCTCCAGAGAATTCCCTATTCCTGGGAGTTCTTGATTAAAGACCAGATTAAGTATTACTACAGCTTCTTCAAATCTCAACCAACTATCATGGAAAGTACCAAGTATAGTGGGCATTCCGTGTCTTCTCTCTTCTCATTGTTAAAGAATTCCAGTCCAACCAGGTCTTTCTTCTTGACATAACTGGGATGGACTCAGCTTAAGGTTATCATGAGAAACCACTTTGTGCATTTCACCTCCAACTCTTGTGATCCTGTAGACTTTATGATCCTGGTGTTCTTGAAGATAAATGGTGTACAGTTCGGCTTCCCATTGATCATTCAATTTATTGGTCCTGCCTTTGCACTTAAGAATGCGGTGGTAGCTTGTGGTGGCGTCGCTGGTGCGTATTTGTTATATTCTCACTCTTGCTTCTGTCTTGCTTTGATCAGATGATCTGCAATGCAATGTTTTACTTTCTTATACCTTTCCTGGCATTCATAGATTCCATGGGTATTAGAATGGTTAAAATTATCTTCAGGTCTGATGGCTCCTATTTGGTGATCTACTGGCAAATTGACTGGTCTCACTATCATGTGCTCAGGTGAATTATCGATGGAATATATGGGGACTTGACTTTAAAGCTCCTCTAAGTCAGGCAACTTCTCTGGCCACTAGTTATGCTGTTTCAGCAGAGGTAGGGCCTTCAGTAGTTCTAGGACAATTCCATTCATTCTTTCACCTAATCCGTTCCCTTACGAGTGGTAACCCGTTGTCCTTATTTTCCAGCTTCGGTAAAATGCACAGAATTCTTGGAAAAGTTCTGCTTGAAAAACCTGGACCTTGGTCAGTCAATACCTAGTTGGCGTAGCCGTGAGGATGACAAAAATGTTCTTTGAAGGCCTTAGCTGTCAATGCATACTGATGTCCTAATCGACTGGGTATTAGCTTCACATTATCCAGGGCTGCTATTTCCAATGTCTGTCGTGATGAGCGACTGTAGATGAACCCTTTGGCTTGTCAGATCTTTCCTTCTTAGTGCACATGGACCACATTCTCCGCAACACTTTGCAAGAGAGCTTTGCATGCTGGCCAGAAGAAGTAGCCACAAAGCAACATCTGAACTTTCTTCCAACTGAAGTGGCCACTCTGATCGTAGTAGGCTGTTAGGACCATGTGGACATCTGCTTTTGGTACCATCATTTGCCATGCAACTTCCTGGGTCCTTGGATTGATGTGGTGTCACATCAATTTGCCTTCATATCAGAAGAATCATTTCCTCGTTTTCCAGAGCTGGTAGACCTATGGAGGTTCTTCTTATTCAGGAGATGACCTGTAGTCCATCATAAGTTGGTTTCGTGGCACAGCACAGGATTTTTGTCTTCTTCTTCTTTGCACCCGAAACGGGGAGGGGGGTTGGTAAGCAGTCTTCTAGACCCTGGAGGCTTCTCGGTCATTTGACAGGAGTCTTACTGCACAGCCTGGTGATAGTAAGCTGGCATTTCAACCTCATTCAGGATGTCAGGGTCTTCTTCAGATGTAGGAATATTCAGCATCGCATACAGCACATTGGCATTACTGTTCTTCTTGACAGCCCAATACTTTATCAAGAACTGATAATTAGATCATTTAGCCATCCATCTCTTTTCCAGAGCACATAGACCAGCTGTATTGAAATGAGAAAGCAGATTATTGTCAGTTTGCACAGTGAATTTGGAGCTAGCTAGGTAATGGTTGAATCTTTCAGTTACATCCCAAACCACATCTAGTAATTTCAGCTTGAACAAGCTGTAGTTTAAGGGGTTTCTTTCTGATGGTGGGAGTGATCTGCTAACATAAGAGGTTACTTTTTCTTGTCCATTCCATAATTGAGATAGAACAGCTCCAAGTCCCATGTTGCTATCATCGGTATGCAAGATGAAAGGTCGATTGTAGTCAGGATTTGCCAAAACCTCTTCCCGGTGAGGGCCTGTTTCAACTCTTGGAAAGATTCTTCCAACTGTGCATTACATTTAGTTGGAGGACTTTTGGGTCTTGTCTTTCCAGATTGACCTACCAGCAATTCTTGCAGTGAAGCCACCAACTACGTAAAGTCGGAAATGGAGTGGCGGTAGTAGCCTACAAGACAAAGGAACTGATAGACTTCCCAAAAAGTGGTTGGCACTGTTCAGTCATGGATAACTATTACCTTGTCTGGATCTGGAGACACTACTTCTGTGCTGACAACATGCCCCAGATACAGAACCTTGGGTTTCAGCAAATTACACTTTGATGGCTTTATTTTCAATCCAAACTTTGCCAGGGATTTGAACAGCTCGGCAAGATGTTGCAAATGTTCCTCGTAGGTCTTGGAATAGGTGATAATATCATCTAGAAGCAAGAGTACCATTTCAAAGTTCTTATGCCCCAAGCAGCACTCCATTAATCGTTGAAAAGTTCCTGATGCACTGCACAGTCCGATCAGCATTAACTTTTATTTGAATAGTCCCATTGGCGTCGGGAAGGCTTTCTTTACATTCTTAACATTGTTAACTTTATGATAGTGCACACACATGCAGATGCTCTCATCCTTCTTTTTAACTAAAGGGGCAGCCCAAGGACTATAGCTTTCCCTAATCACTTCTGCCTGTTTCATCTCTCATAACATATCTTTTATCCGTTTGTAATTTTCAAGAGGAATTGGACTATACTTTTCTTTTGTTGGCAGGTTGGTCCCTGTCGGCATGTGATGTTGGATGGAGCTTACTCTGCCAAAGTCAAGGGGTTGTTTGCTGAATACATTACCATACTCTTGTGCTACCCTCAGAACACCATTTTTATCATGCTGACACTTAGTTTTGTGCCTATATGCTACACTATTTTTTAAGGGCCCTGGACCATAATTGACACATTCAAGAGTTAATGGTTTGGCAGCGCTTACTTCATTAGTGCCCATGCTATGTAGCCTGAAAATTATTGATGATGGCATCACCAATAAATACGAGATCAGATAATAAAACACTGTAAAGCAGAACAAATTTAATGAGGAATGATGTGTGCTATAAAAAATTAAAATCACCAAATAAAATGCAATATAAATGTATTAAGTAAAACAAACAAAAACATGTATTAATTAAAAACATTTAAACAGCAAAAATGCTGCAAAGTAACTAATCTGTGTTAGGACTGATACTCCTCCTCCAGTGTCCACTACAGGTAAAACCACTATATTATTGATACACGAGGGGCTTTCATTAAAGACTTCCCTGACCCACTTCCTGTGGACTGAGAGCATTGAAACTTGGCACAGTTATTAGTTTTTCTCTACATAGGTGCCATCTAGGGACACACACTTCTCCCATCTCTTTAACCACTTAATGACCAGATGTATTTTTAGTTTTGCATTTTCATTTTTTTTTTTTTGCTCCCCTTCTTCCCAGAGCCATAGCTTTTTTTTTTTTTTTGGTCAAAATAGCCATGTGAGGGCTTGTTTTTTTTGTGGGACGAGTTGTACTTTTGAACGACACCATTGGTTTTACCATATCGTGTACTGGAAAACGGGCTAATGTTTTTATAGATACCATTTTGGTGGTTCATCAGGTTGTTGCGCTCCTGCCTTTCAACAAGCTTTGCTAAGCATCTGAACTCCGAACAGTAACACAAACTTCCGGTAGAAATCCCTGTTCGGAGTTCAGCACCGGACACAAACTTTACAGTTCTGGTTCGCTCATCTCTAGTATCAGTAAAAGGAAAACTCTTTGACTTCATAAAAACAAGAGACAACTAAAAAATTGTCATTATCAGATTTGAATTCAGGAGGTCAAAAATCATTGAGAAAAGACTCATTTCATAGCTGAACCTGACAACTTTTCAAAATATGTAGAATAGTTTTTTTTTCTAACTTTCATCCATGTGACATCCAAGTGTCAATCTTATACATCTGTGTGATCTCCATGTGACATCTATGCATGATCTGTTTTTATAAAACAACATCAAAAATGTACATGATCAAATACAGTTTCCTAAGTTCATAATGGAATTGTCTTCTTAAAAATCAGATGCCACTTGGATGTTCCATATTTATTTTCAGTTTTTTTGTCACGTATCCGTATAATTCAATGGGACAGTCTCATTTGGGATGGTCGAAATAAAAAAATGATGTTGTCGAGACAAAAGAAAAGTAAAGGCAGCACCATTCAACCTGTGTGCTTTAACTTGTCCTTAAACTGAACTTTGGACTGAGCAATCAAGCCTGCAGGTAAGTCACCTTTATTTAATATTCAGGCTAACAAAGCACACCCAAAAATAATAAAATGATATTCAATAATTATATGTTCAGGAATTTAGTACACATGGCCTATGAAATGTGTAAATAATCTTTTTTTCTAACTAATTTAAATCTGTGGACTTTGCAATAGACCAATAAGACATTTTCTTTTAAAAAATCTCACAGTAAGGGTATGTGTCCACGTTCAGGAAACGCTGCGTTTTTGACGCAGCGCTGAGCCGCAGCGTCAAAAACACAGCGTCCAGATGTTACAGCATAGTGGAGGGGATTTAATGAAATCCCGTCTCCACTGTGCAGGAAAAAACGCATGCGTTTTTCCCGCGAAAACGCACATGTGGTGCGTTTTTTAAGAACGCAGCATGTTGCTACAATGAGCAAAACACGCAGGAACACCGCAGGTGACCTGCCAGTGACCTCAGGTGCATTTTTGGTCAGGATTTTACTTGCATAAAATCCTGACCAAAGCCTGAAGCAAAACTGAATGTGGACACACACCCTAAGGCCATGTTCACCTGTTCACTATTTGGTCAGTATTTTATTTGTAAGCCAAAATCAGGAGTGGGTGAAAATAGCAGAATTGGTGATGTGTTGCTATTATACTTTTCCTGTGGTTGTTCCACTCCTGATTTTCTGATTGTTCCCCCCCTGGTTTTGGCTTACAAATAGTTATGTAAAATACTGACCAAACACTCAACATGTGAACGTCGCCTCAGAACATGTGGGACCGTGAAAAAACAGTGTTTTTGCTCCATTTTTCATTCATTGCCACCTTTTTTATTATTTTTTTATTTTGATGCAAACATGATGCAGCAATTTTTTCATGTTTTTGCTGATTAATTTGCATTCTGGAATTGAGTTTTTTTTCAAGCTCCTCATAGTAGCTTATAAGGAAAAACACACCAAAAAGGAACAGTTCTAAAGCAACTTTAAATTACTTATGGGTGTAAGTTTTCCTAAGATTATATCACTTTCTTGAATTGCTTGGCGGACAGCCCAAGAAAGAAGGCAGCTTGAGGATGCTACAATGTTAAACCAGGAATTCCTGTTTGCAGCAGATGGCTGTGACCAGTTAACCAGCAGTGTCCAAGGAGTGAGTAGTAAGAACCCCATAAACTTGGTAGATGTCTGCAACAAGAAAGAGATGTCTGTGACTCTCACAGTTATAAAAGACTGTGCCATTTGTCAATCACGTTTCCAACTATAATGTTTTGGGTAAACTCACAAATCTGTTGCTCTTTCTCTTTATGAGTAATTAAAAAAACAGAGAAGAAAAAATTTGAGAATTATGTAATAGGTTCCCATGTAGCATGAATTGAAGTTTGATTTTTGATAAGCAGATTAAATTGAAGAGTATTGTCTGAAGAGAAGAGCCCAAACAGAAGAGACTGCTTGAACGATTGTGAAAGGCCTAAAGGGTTCATTTCATACCCTGTCTTACCAGCAATGCCTGTATTTCTATTTGTTCTACCCTCCCTCCATATATTTTTACAGTGTTTGGGCGGAGTGCTAAAATGAAGATGCCTATCAATTACTATGTTAAGGTATGTCACAATAAGTATGTGAAATAGTACAGGTCTGTTGGTAAACACAAGGAGATAATATCTCATATTAATCAGCAACAGTTTGATCTCATTAGGATATCAGTTTTTCTCTTATAACTTCTATTCTTGTTTTTCATTGTTAGTAGTCATACCCATTGTAATAAAAAAAGGGTGTAGGAGCTTAATCACGCTAATTCAAATTCAGACTGGAGGCTCAAACTGAAGAGTGCCATGTCTCAGGCTGGGGCAGCGCAGCAATGACAAGTCGGCACATCTAAGGTAAATAAATGACAATAATTCTTCAATCTGTATCCATAAAAATGACAAACAAGGGATTTAGAACCGACGCATTTCTGGCAAGTCACTAGCCCTTAATCATGATATAACACGTGTATTACAATGGTCTTGTTTAAAGCTTAAAAAGCCAAACATGGTAGACAAGCACATGACGTAAATGCAATTAACAGGGAACCATATGACAGGGGATGCATTTGAACATTAATGAAAAATTAATTCAGTATGTATAATTTCAAGAGAAAAAAGTTGGGTTCAATACCCAATGTCAATCTTAAAACATGACTACATTTTATTAACCCCCTCCCAACATGTGTTCCCCCAAACAGCTGCATAGGTATGGCGCCACCATCGCACAGGCTCACGCTGAGCTCCGCTGCAATCTGGTGCGTGTGTGAGCTCTTTGTGAGCGCTGACACCCTGCAGCATTGCCCAAGATCAGCGCCAGCACCGATTGTGAATGTGTAAGGAGGAAGCCCGGGCCGCGGGTGTCTGTGCTGCGCCGGGTCCAGAACTGTCGAGACTGCATCCCAGGTTGTCCAGGAGAAAGAATAGTAAACCAGACAGACCCAGTATCCAGGAAGCAGGGGGTGTGGCAGCAGTCAGTTTTGGTGCGAACAAGCAGCGCGCAGCAGGGTGAGCGGTGTGCTCTGTCCCCTTAGCACCGGCACTGCGTTGGGCTGTGTTTGCAGGCCCACATCACCACCAGCAGGAATGGGCGGAGGAGAGAAAGCTGAGTACCGGACATATGCTTGCAGCCCTCCCTGTCAGTTGCTGTACGCCAGCCCATGTTTGACTCTGGAAGTGCTGCAGCCTTGTTTGATTTGGCCGCACAGGTTTATGGACTAAGGGCTCAGCGGAAGGTACTGGAGACTGACCCCTGCTGCCAGAAGACAGACCCTCATTTAAAGGACCTAATTTGTGGACATCTTCCCGGCCACTGCCGGTGTTGCAACCCCTGTGGGATCATCTGCGGAGGAGGAACATAAAGGACACAATAAGTTTGAGAATTGGACTGCTGTTATTCTGCATTTGTTGCTCATTTCATTTTCCCTTTTAACCATTCATCTCCCTGTGAGGAGATAACTACTCTATCTACTATACTACTAGTATACTATACTACTCTACTGTTAGATTAAACTGTTAAACTGTTAAATTTGTTATCTCTTGCTCTGCCTCCTGTCTGTCACTGCATCCCGCAACCTGCTTACAAATGTTTAACCCCTCTAATGCCACTGTCAATAGTGACAGCGACATGGGGGAGCATCACATATTTTTTTATGCAACATAGATTGTGATTGATTATTTTTTTATGATTTACATTTTATTCACATTAATTATTTTATATAATGCAGTCATGTTTTGAGATTGACATTGGATACTGAATCCACTTTTTTTAATTGTAATTATACATACTGATTTAAGTTCTCCATTAGTGTTAAGGTGTATTCCCAGATATGTGGTTTCCCTGTTAAATGCATTTACGTCATGTGTTTGTCTGCCATGATTGATTTCTTGCACTTTAAATAAGACCATTGTAACATAAGTGTTATACCATAATTAAGGAAGAGTGACTCCCCAGAATTGCGTTGGTTTTTGATCCGTTGTTTGTCATTTTAATGGATACAGATTTAAGAATTATTGTCTTTTATTTACTTTGGATGTGCCGACTCTTCCATCTTCCCCCTTGTTCATACTCATTATGGAACTATTCATACATCATTTGTTCTAAACTAAATAGCAAAGCCACTAGAGACTCAAGGTCTACGAAAATTAAATTGTCAACAGCAGAAAAAAAGGCAGCAACACATACCTTCCCAGATCTTGGAACAAATGCACTGCAGGGTGCAGCCAGCCCATAAAGCAAGATGTTAGCAACACAGGTGCAAAATACCAGATCAACAGCCACTCTCCACATACCCACTCCAGGAGGGTGTGACTGCCAAGTATACAATTGCACAATAAAGGCCCACATAGGGCATTGTTCACACAATGGTACTGCATAGTGTCTGGTTCACAGCCTATTAGTCATGCCCCTACTTTTCGATTAGGCGGGCTGGCCAGCACACTCTCAATGCATCCCAGTGCGAACACCTCTCATGTGAGACCGAACGTGTTTGGGCTTGGCTGCACCCCAAAAAATATAGTGCAAAAAATATACAAAAATAGTGAGGTATTGGTTGATATTTTGGCCAAAATACGCAAGCTCGTAACCCACGCCAAGGGTCCCCACGCTTATGAGTCCTACACTAAACTAAATAGCAAAGCCACTAGAGACTCAAGGTCTACAAAAATTAAATTTTCAACAGCAGAAAAAAGGCAGCAACACTTACCTTCCCAAATCTTGGAACAAATGCACTACAGGGTGCAGCCAGCCCATAAAGCAAGATGTTAGCAACACAGGTGCAAAATACCAGATCAACAGCCACTCTCCACATATCCACTCCTGGAGGTTGTGACTGCCCAGTATACAATTGCACAATAAAGGCCCACATAGGGCGTTGTTCATACAATGGTACTGCATAGAGTCTGGTTCACAGCCTATTAGTCACGCCCCTACTTTTTGATTAGGCGGGTTGGCCAGCACACTCTCAATGCATCCCAGTGCAAACACCCCTCATGCGAGACCGAACGTGGGGGCCCTTGGCGTGGGTTACGAGCTTGCTTATTTTGGCCAAAATATCAACCAATACCTCACTGTTTTTGTATATTTTTTGCACTATATTTTTTGGAGTGCAGCCAAGCCCAAACACATTTGGTCTCACATGAGGGGTGATTTCTTTTTTTGAATATCAGGATAACCTCAAACATATTAAACATATACACAGTACATATGCAATTATGCTGCAGCGCAGGTGCCACGGCTGGCGCCTGCCTGCGTAATGATTTTTTTGCTTTCTATATGTATACATAATATTATGTAAACAAGGAGGCAGGTCAGTGAGGGATCAGTGACCTGTCAGCAGTCTTAGTTCTGATTAGCTATTTAGAGCACCACATGAAGATCCCCCACATGCCTGCCCCAACCATACCATTAGCTCAAAACTAATAATAAAGATTAAACAACAACCACAGGACAGATTTAATCAACCGAGGTATCATTGTAATCAGTATAACAGCACCGACCTTAAAGTGGCTGTAGGTTACTGTGCACAATGCTGCTGACAGGTTCTCCATAACTTTTTTCACAAACATTTTACTTCAGAGCCATTTTTTTATTTCCACAAGGGTAAAAAGAGAAAATGAACCAAAAATCTTGTTGCACAATTTCTACTGAATACGCCAATACCCATATGTGGGGAAAAACCACTGTTTGGACAACGCTCAGAAGGGAAGGAGCACTGTTTGAATTTTTGATCTCAAAATTGGAGGATGCCATGTCGGGACTGGAAAGAAAAACAGCTGAAACCCCACACAACTGACCCCATTTTGGAAACTGTACTAACGTAATGTACTGGGGGTATATTGAGCATTTTAAACTCACCAGTACAGCACATAAATCGATAACATTAAGCGGTCATATTGAAAAATTTTATTTGTTTTCACAAAAATCTTGTTTTAACCTTCAATTTTTCACTTTTGCCAGAAATTACACCAAAAAGTGGACCCCTGAGTTTATTACCCTCTTTATAATGAGCCCGGTGTTACCTCACATATAATCAAAAAGTTCTCTTTGGACAAACGGCAGAGCTTGGAGTGGAAGGAGCAATATATTTGAATTTGGGAACACAAATTTGTCGAAAGATGGCAGACACCATGTCCCATTTGCAGGGTGTTATGATCCCAGTGGTAGAGGATCTCTGATATTCCGGCAAGATAGCAAAAACATAAATACTGCTCTAGGGAGGTGGAAACTGGGCTAACCGCATACCTGATCCTAACACACACAACTAGAAGCAGCCGGTGAACGTGCCTACGTTGGTTCTAGACGTCTCGAGCCAGCCGGAGAACTGACTACCCCTAGAGGGAAAATAAGACCTCACTTGCCTCCAGAGAAATTGAACCCCAAAGATATAGGAAGCCCCCAACAAATAATAACGGTGAGGCAAGAGGAAAACACAAACATAGAGATGAACTAGATTCAGCAAAGTGAGGCCCACTAGTCTAGATAGACAGAAAATAGATAGATATGCGGTCAGCAGAAAACCCTACAAAAACATCCACGCTGAACATTCAAGAACTCCCACACCGACTGACGGTGCGGAGGGAGAATATCAGCCCCCTAGAGCTTCCAGCGAGCCAGAAAATCAAATATTAAGCAAGCTGGACAAAGACACTGAAAAATGCAACCGATCCAAATTATACAAAACGGACTTAGCTTTTCTTGCATGAGACAGACTGAAAGGAATCTGGAGGAGACCATATAGGTCTGGATACAACGATGCTAGGCAAGAGACTGAGTCCGGAGGAGACTTAAATAGGGAACACCCGCTGCTTAACAACATGCAACAAAACATGCCTAACACAATACCGTTAGTGACCACCAGAGGGAGCCCAGAAACACAGTTCACAACAGTACCCCCCTTGAGGAGGGGTCACCGAACCCTCACCAAGACCCCCAGGGCGATCAGGATGAGCAGCGTGAAAGGCATGAACCAAATCAGCCGCATGAACATCAGAGGCGACAACCCAGGAATTATCCTCCTGACCATAGCCTTTCCACTTAACTAAATACTGGAGTTTCCGTCTAGAGATACGAGAATCCAGAATCTTCTCCACCACGTACTCCAACTCGCCCTCAACCAAAACCGGGGCAGGAGGCTCAACAGCAGGAACCATAGGCACCATGTACCGCCGCAACAAGGACCTATGGAACACATTATGAATAGCAAATGATGCTGGAAGGTCCAAGCGAAAAGACACCGGGTTAAGGATTTCCAAAATCTTATAAGGACCGATAAAGCGAGGCTTGGACTTAGGAGAGGAGACTTTCAAAGGAACATGCCCAGAAGACAACCAAACCAAATCCCCAACACGAAGTCGGGGACCCACAACGCGGCGGCGGTTGGCAAAACGCTGGGCCTTGTCTTGTGACAATTTCAAATTGTCCACCACATGGTTCCAAATCCGCTGCAACCTATCCACCACAGAATCAACCCCAGGACAGTCAGAAGTTTCAACCTGGCCCGAGGAGAAACGAGGATGAAAACCAGAGTTGCAGAAAAAGGGTGAAACCAAAGTGGCAGAACTAGCCCGATTATTAAGGGCAAACTCGGCCAGTGGCAAAAAGGTAACCCAGTCGTCCTGATCAGCAGAAACAAAACATCTCAAATAAGTCTCCAACGTCTGATTAGTTCGCTCGGTCTGGCCATTAGTCTGAGGATGAAAAGCCGACGAAAAAGACAAATCAATACCCATCTTAGCACAAAAGGATCACCAGAATCTGGACACAAGCTGGGATCCTCTGTCAGACACAATATTCTCAGGGATGCCGTGCAAACGACCCACATTCTGAAAGAACAAAGGGACCAAATCAGAGGAGGAAGGCAACTTAGGCAAGGGCACCAAATGGACCATTTTAGAAAAACGATCGCACACCACCCAGATGACAGACATCTTCCGAGATACCGGAAGATCCGAAATGAAATCCATGGAAATGTGCGTCCAAGGCCTCTTCGGGATAGGCAAGGGCAAAAGCAACCCGCTGGCACGAGAACAGCAAGGCTTAGCCCGAGCACAAATCCCACAGGACTGCACAAAAGAACGCACATCCCGCGACAAGGAAGGCCACCAAAAGGACCTAGCCACCAAATCTCTGGTACCAAAAATCCCAGGATGTCCCGCCAACACTGAAGAATGAACCTCAGAAATAACTCTGCTGGTCCATCTGTCAGGGACAAACAGTCTCTCTGGTGGGCAACGATCAGGCCTATCAGCCTGAAATTTCTGCAGCACTCGTCGCAAATCTGGGGAAATGGCAGACAAAATCACTCCATCTCTGAGAATACCAGCCGGCTCCGAGACTCCCGGAGAGTCAGGCACAAAACTCCTAGAAAGTGCATCAGCCTTCACGTTCTTCGAACCAGGCAGGTACAAGACCACAAAGTCAAAACGGGAGAAAAACAACGACCAACGAGCCTGTCTAGGATTCAGGCGCTTGGCAGACTCGAGGTAAATCAGATTTTTATGATCAGTCAAGACCACCACACGATGTCTAGCTCCCTCGAGCCAATGTCGCCACTCCTCAAATGCCCACTTCATAGCCAACAACTCCCGATTACCAACATCATAGTTCCGCTCAGCAGGCGAAAATTTTCTTGAAAAGAAGGCGCATGGCTTCATCACGGAGCCATCAGCACTTTTTTGCGACAAAACAGCCCCTGCACCAATCTCAGAAGCATCAACTTCAACCTGGAAGGGAAGAGAGACATCTGGCTGGCACAAGACTGGCGCTGAAGTAAACCGACGCTTCGGCTCCCGAAAGGCCTCCATGGCCGCAGGAGACCAATTAGCAACATCAGAACCCTTCTTGGTCATATCCGTCAAAGGTTTAACCACGCTGGAAAAATTAGCGATAAAACGACGGTAAAAATTAGCAAAGCCCAAGAACTTCTGCAGGCTCTTAACAGACGTGGGCTGAGTCCAGTCATGAATGGCACGGACCTTGACTGGGTCCATCTCCACAGTAGAAGGGGAGAAAATAAAACCCAAAAAAGAAACCTTCTGTACCCCAAAGATACATTTTGAGCCCTTCACAAATAGAGCATTCTCCCGCAGAACCTGAAACACCATCCTGACCTGGTTCACATGGGACTCCCAATCATCAGAAAAAAACAAAATATCATCCAGATAAATAATCATAAATTTATCCAGATATTTCCGGAAGATGTCATGCATGAAGGACTGAAACACAGAAGGGGCATTCGATAATCCAAAAGGCATCACCAGGTACTCAAAATGACCCTCGGGCGTATTAAATGCCGTTTTCCATTCATCTCCCTGCTTTATGCGCACAAGGTTATACGCACCATGAAGATCTATCTTGGTGAACCAACTGGATCCCTTAATCCGAGCAAACAAATCAGACAACAATGGCAAAGGATACTGAAATTTAACCGTGATCTTATTCAGAAGACGATAATCTATACAAGGTCTCAAAGACCCGTCTTTCTTGCCCACAAAAAAGAATCCTGCACCAAGAGGAGAAGAGGATGGGCGAATATGTCCCTTCTCCAAAGACTCCTTTATATAACTCCGCATGGCGGCATGCTCTGGCACAGATAAATTAAAGAGTCGTCCCTTAGGAAACTTACTACCAGGAATCAAATCTATAGCACAATCACAGTCCCTATGAGGAGGAAGGGCACTGGACCTGGCCTCATTAAATACATCCTGAAAGTCTGACAAAAACTCAGGGATCTCAGAAGGAGTAGAAGAAGCAATAGACACCAATGGAGAATCACCATGAATACCCTGACACCCCCAACTAGACACAGTCATAGCTTTCCAATCTAAAACTGGATTATGGGCCTGTAACCATGGCAGACCCAAAACGACAACATCATGCATTTTATGCAGTACCAGAAAACGAATCACCTCCTGATGTACAGGAGTCATGCACATGGTCACTTGCGTCCAATACTGAGGTTTATTCTCTGCCAATGGCGTAGAATCAATTCCTCTAAGAGGAATAGGATTTTCCAAAGGCTTCAGGACAAAACCGCAGCGCTTGGCAAACGACAAATCCATCAGACTTAAAGCAGCACCAGAATCCACAAAAGCCATAACTGAGTAAGAAGATAATGAACAAATTAAAGTCACAGACAAAATAAACTTAGGCTGAAAAGTACCAATGGCGACAGGATTAACAATTTTTTTTAAGCGTTTAGAGCATGCTGAGATAACATGTGTTGAATCACCACAATAGAAACACAACCCATTTTGACGTCTATGATTTTGTCGCTCGACTCTGGTCAGAATTCTGTCACATTGCATAGAATCAGGTGACCGTTCAGACAGCACTGCCGAAGGATTAACAGATTTGCGCTCCCGCAAACGTCGATCAATTTGAATGACCAGAGCCATTGAATCATTCAGACCTGTAGGGATAGGAAACCCCACCATCACATCTTTAATGGCTTCAGAAAGACCATTTCTGAAATTTGCGGCCAGTGCACACTCATTCCATTGAGTAAGCACAGACCATTTCCGAAATTTTTGACAATATACCTCAGCTTCGTCCTGACCCTGAGAGATAGCCAGCAACATCTTTTCAGCCTGATTTTCAAGATTAGGCTCCTCATAAAGCAAACCAAGTGCCAGGAAAAACGCATCAACATTCACCAATGCAGGATCTCCTGACGCCAGAGAGAAGGCCCAATCTTGAGGGTCACCGCGCAAGAAGGAAATAACAATCTTAACTTGCTGAGCGGAATCACCAGAGGAACGAGGTTTCAGAGACAGAAACAATTTGCAATTATTCCTAAAATTCAGGAACTTAGATCTATCTCCAAAAAACGGCTCAGGAATAGGTATTTTTGGTTCAGACATAGGGCTATGGATAACAAAATCCTGAATGCTTTGCACCCTAGCAGCAAGCTAATCCACACTAGAAGTCAGAGTCTGGACATTCATATCTGCAGCAGAGTTCCAGCCACTCAGAGAAAAAGGGGATGGAAGAAGCTAGGCAAACTGCAGCAAAAACAAAAACAAAAAAACTCAGAACTTCTTTTTAATCCCGCTTCTGCGATGCAATAAACATTTTCTTTCGGCCTGGCATACTGTTATGATCCCAGTGGTAGAGGATCTCTGATATTCCGGCAAGATAGCAAAAACATAAATACTGCTCTAGGGAGGTGGAAACTGGGCTAACCGCATACCTGATCCTAACACACACAACTAGAAGCAGCCGGTGAACGTGCCTACGTTGGTTCTAGACGTCTCGAGCCAGCCGGAGAACTGACTACCCCTAGAGGGAAAATAAGACCTCACTTGCCTCCAGAGAAATTGAACCCCAAAGATATAGGAAGCCCCCAACAAATAATAACGGTGAGGCACAAGAGGAAAACACAAACGTAGAGATGAACTAGATTCAGCAAAGTGAGGCCCACTAGTCTAGATAGACAGAAAATAGATAGTGGACTATGAGGTCAGCAGAAAACCCTACAAAAACATCCACGCTGAACATTCAAGAACCCCCACACCGACTGACGGTGCGGAGGGAGAATATCAGCCCCCTAGAGCTTCCAGCGAGCCAGAAAATCAAATATTAAGCAAGCTGGACAAAGACACTGAAAAATGCAACCGATCCAAATTAAACAAAACGGACTTAGCTTTTCTTGCATGAGACAGACTGAAAGGAATCCGGAGGAGAAAAAAAGGCAGCAACACATACCTTCCCAGATCTTGGAACAAATGCACTGCAGGGTGCAGCCAGCCCATAAAGCAAGATGTTAGCAACACAGGTGCAAAATACCAGATGAACAGCCACTCTCCACATACCCACTCCAGGAGGGTGTGACTGCCAAGTATACAATTGCACAATAAAGGCCCACATAGGGCATTGTTCACACAATGGTACTGCATAGTGTCTGGTTCACAGCCTATTAGTCATGCCCCTACTTTTTGATTAGGCGGGTTGGCCAGCACACTCTCAATGCATCCCAGTGCGAACACCCCTCATGTGAGACCGAACGTGTTTTGGCTTGACTGCACCCCAAAAAATATAGTGCAAAAAATATACAAAAATAGTGAGATATTGGTTGATATTTTGGCCAAAATACGCAAGCTCGTAACCCACGCCAAGGGTCCCCACGCTTATGAGTCCTACACTAAACTAAATAGCAAAGCCACTAGAGACTCAAGGTCTACAAAAATTAAATTTTCAACAGCAGAAAAAAGGCAGCAACACTTACCTTCCCAAATCTTGGAACAAATGCACTACAGGGTGCAGCCAGCCCATAAAGCAAGATGTTAGCAACACAGGTGCAAAATACCAGATCAACAGCCACTCTCCACATATCCACTCCTGGAGGTTGTGACTGCCCAGTATACAATTGCACAATAAAGGCCCACATAGGGCGTTGTTCATACAATGGTACTGCATAGAGTCTGGTTCACAGCCTATTAGTCACGCCCCTACTTTTTGATTAGGCGGGCTGGCCAGCACACTCTCAATGCATCCCAGTGCAAACACCCCTCATGCGAGACCGAACGTGGGGGCCCTTGGCGTGGGTTACGAGCTTGCTTATTTTGGCCAAAATATCAACCAATACCTCACTGTTTTTGTATATTTTTTGCACTATATTTTTTGGAGTGCAGCCAAGCCCAAACACATTTGGTCTCACATGAGGGGTGATTTCTTTTTTTGAATATCAGGATAACCTCAAACATATTAAACATATACACAGTACATATGCAATTATGCTGCAGCGCAGGTGCCACGGCTGGCGCCTGCCTGCGTAATGATTTTTTTGCTTTCTATATGTATACATAATATTATGTAAACAAGGAGGCAGGTCAGTGAGGGATCAGTGACCTGTCAGCAGTCTTAGTTCTGATTAGCTATTTAGAGCACACATGAAGATCCCCCACATGCCTGCCCCAACCATACCATTAGCTCAAAACTAATAATAAAGATTAAACAACAACCACAGGACAGATTTAATCAACCGAGGTATCATTGTAATCAGTATAACAGCACCGACCTTAAAGTGGCTGTAGGTTACTGTGCACAATGCTGCTGACAGGTTCTCCATAACTTTTTTCACAAACATTTTACTTCAGAGCCATTTTTTTATTTCCACAAGGGTAAAAAGAGAAAATGAACCAAAAATCTTGTTGCACAATTTCTCCTGAATACGCCAATACCCATATGTGGGGAAAAACCACTGTTTGGACAACGCTCAGAAGGGAAGGAGCACTGTTTGAATTTTTGACCTCAAAATTGGAGGATGCCATGTCGGGACTGGAAAGAAAAACAGCTGAAACCCCACACAACTGACCCCATTTTGGAAACTGTACTAACGTAATGTACTGGTGGTATATTGAGCATTTTAAACTCACCAGTACAGCACATAAATCGATAACATTAAGCGGTCATATTGAAAAATTGTATTTGTTTTCACAAAAATCTTGTTTTAACCTTCAATTTTTCACTTTTGCCAGAAATTACACCAAAAAGTGGACCCCTGAGTTTATTACCCTCTTTATAATGAGCCCGGCGTTACATCACATATAATCAAAAAGTTCTCTTTGGACAAATGGCAGAGCTTGGAGTGGAAGGAGCAATATATTTGAATTTGGGAACACAAATTTGTCGAAAGATGGCAGACACCATGTCCCATTTGCAGGGTGTTATGATCCCAGTGGTAGAGGATCTCTGATATTCCGGCAAGATAGCAAAAACATAAATACTGCTCTAGGGAGGTGGAAACTGGGCTAACCGCATACCTGATCCTAACACACACAACTAGAAGCAGCCGGTGAACGTGCCTACGTTGGTTCTAGACGTCTCGAGCCAGCCGGAGAACTGACTACCCCTAGAGGGAAAATAAGACCTCACTTGCCTCCAGAGAAATTGAACCCCAAAGATATAGGAAGCCCCCAACAAATAATTACGGTGAGGCAAGAGGAAAACACAAACGTAGAGATGAACTAGATTCAGCAAAGTGAGGCCCACTAGTCTAGATAGACAGAAAATAGATAGATATGCGGTCAGCAGAAAACCCTACAAAAACATCCACGCTGAACATTCAAGAACCCCCACACCGACTGACGGTGCGGAGGGAGAATATCAACCCCCTAGAGCTTCCAGCGAGCCAGAAAATCAAATATTAAGCAAGCTGGACAAAGACACTGAAAAATGCAACCGATCCAAATTATACAAAACGGACTTAGCTTTTCTTGCATGAGACAGACTGAAAGGAATCCGGAGGAGACCATATAGGTCTGGATACAACGATGCTAGGCAAGAGACTGAGTCCGGAGGAGACTTAAATAGGGAACACCCGCAGCTTAACGACACAGCTGGAGCTCAGGCCTGCAACAAGACATGCCTAACACAATACCGTTAGTGACCACCAGAGGGAGCCCAGAAACACAGTTCACAACACAGGGACCCTGAGATGACTAAACAGCAGAAACACCCCCAAACTGACCCCATTTTTGAAACTACACCCCTAAAAATTTTTATCATGGGGTATAGTGAGCATTTTGAAACCACAAGTAGAATTTGAAAACATTAAGGTAGTCATATTAAAAAAAATCCTTTTTTTTTCATAAAAATCTTGTTTTACCCTCAAATTTCTCACTTTTACCAGAGATTACACCAAAAAGTGAACCCCAAAATTTGCTATCCACTTTCTTACAAATGCAGCAATACCCCATATGCAGTCAAAAAGTTCTGTTTGGACAAACGGCAGGGCTCAGACAGGAAGGGGCACAATGTGAATTTTGGGACACAAATTTGGCTTTATTTGAAATAGATTGTCATATTTGCACTGCCTGTGTGGTTCAGGAGCAACAGAAAACCCCCAAAATGTATTTTTTGCAAATTATACCCTATAATGTATTCGCGAAACCCGAGTTTGTCAAAAGTCGAGTCGAGTGAAATCGTCCGATTATCGCGCAAAGTCGGGGATCGACCGAAACACGAAACCCAATGTAAGTCAATGGGGAATCAAAGTCGGCAGTGAGTGGAGGACAGGAAAACACCTACAGTGCCCATTTTAATGTCAAAAACATCAATTCTTGTCAATCTTAATTTACCTTATAATAATAGCTAGGCATTGAAAATTGGGGGTCATTTGGCTAAAGTTGTGGGGGGGTAGGGCTGGCTCAAGTTTTTCGTGGGCCCAGGAAACGCGGACTACGTCACGGCGGTGGGGCAGGGAGAGGTAAGTATTTCAACTTTGCAAGTGCTGTGATCCTGATCAAGCAGGGGGGCTCACTCGTTCCAATTGGCACTGGCACAGGGCCCCTCAAAGTACGGTGGTGTGTTTGCATGGTGGGGGCGCCTCCCACCGGCAGTGACACTTTTGCGTACTCTGAGGGGCCCTGTGCCAGTGACGTCGCCAACGAGTATGCCCCCCCACCTGATGAAGGAACCTGCACTTTCATCTGCACCTTCCTCTTTGTCCCCGTGTAAGGTGGTATAGGATGCGGGAAGGGGAACCTGACTTTCAGCAGGGTCAGATTCTGGCTGTGAAGAGTGCAAGGAGAATGTAGTGGTCTGGGTCAATGTACCAGCAGACTCATCTAGCAGTGGATGGGCAATGGGCAGGATGAGAAGGAAACACAGTTAGTAGGCCCAAATAATAAAGTAGGCTAAATGCAATTCAAATGTGGTAACAGGACTAAACAGGTGGCATTGCTTTGTTCAGTGGAGGACAACTGTAATGAGTGGCAGACACAGTTAGTAGGCCCAAGTAATAAAATGGGCCAAATGCAGTTCAAAATTGGTAACAGGAGTAAACAGGCGGCACTGCTTTGCTCAGTGGAGGAGAACAACAAGCAGCGGCAGACACCGTTAGTAGGCCCAACCAAACAAGTAGGCCAAATACAGTTTTATATCTGATCTAGGGCAAAAGCCTGAAGATTGAAGCTCAGCTTTATTCAGTGGAGGAGACAAGCAAGGGGCAGCAGACACCGTTACTAGGGCCCAACCAAATGAGTAGGCCAAATGCAGTTTAATATCTGATCTAGGCTGAAAGCCTGAAGATTGAAGCCCAGCTTTATTCAGTGGAGGAGACAAGCAAGGGGCAGCAGACACCGTTACTAGGGCCCAAACAAACGAGTAGGCCAAATGCAGTTTAATATCTGATCTAGGCCGAAAGCCTGAAGATTGAAGCTCAGCTTTATTCAGTGGAGGAGACAAGCAAGGGGCAGCACACACCGTTACTGGGGGCCAAATAAACGAGTAGGCCAAATGCAGGTTAATATCTGATCTAGGCCGAAAGCCTGAAGATTGAAGCTCAGCTTTATTCAGTGGAGGAGACAAGCAAGGGGCAGCAGACACCGTTACTAGGGGCCAAATAAACGAGTAGGCCAAATGCAGTTTAATATCTGATCTAGGCTGAAAGCCTGAAGATTGAAGCTTAGCTTTATTCAGTGGAGGAGACAAGCAAGGGGCAGCAGACACCGTTACTAGGGCCCAAACAAACGAGTAGGCCAAATGCAGTTTAATATCTGATCTAGGCCGAAAGCCTGAAGATTGAAGCTCAGCTTTATTCAGTGGAGAAGACAAGCAAGGGGCAGCACACACCGTTACTAGGGGCCAAATAAACGAGTAGGCCAAATGCAGTTTAATATCTGATCTAGGCCGAAAGCCTGAAGATTGAAGCTCAGCTTTATTCAGTGGAGGAGACAAGCAAGGGGCAGCAGACACCGTTACTAGGGCCCAACCAAACGAGTAGGCCAAATGCAGTTTAATATCTGATCTAGGCAGAAAGCCTGAAGATTGAAGCTCAGCTTTATTCAGTGGAGGAGACAAGCAAGGGGCAGCAGACACCGTTACTAAGGCCCAAACAAACGAGTAGGCCAAATGCAGCTTAATATCTGATCTAGGCCGAAAGCCTGAAGATTGAAGCTCAGCTTTATTCAGTGGAGGAGACAAGCAAGGGGCAGTAGACACCGTTACTAGGGCCCAACCAAACGAGTAGGCCAAATACAGTTTAATATCTGATCTAGGCCGAAAGCCTGAAGATTGAAGCTCAGCTTTATTTAGTGGAGGAG
The DNA here is from genome assembly GCF_051348905.1 of Ranitomeya variabilis. Classification (NCBI taxonomy): domain Eukaryota; kingdom Metazoa; phylum Chordata; class Amphibia; order Anura; family Dendrobatidae; genus Ranitomeya; species Ranitomeya variabilis. The sequence continues at coordinate 559,687,757 of NC_135234.1, forward strand.
ACAAGCAAGGGGCAGCAGACACCGTTACTAGGGCCCAACCAAATGAGTAGGCCAAATGCAGTTTAATATCTGATCTAGGCTGAAAGCCTGAAGATTGAAGCCCAAGCTTTATTCAGTGGAGGAGACAAGCAAGGGGCAGCACACACCGTTACTAGGGCCCAATCAAACGAGTAGGCCAGATGCAGTTTAATATCTGATCTAGGCCGAAAGCCTGAAGATTGAAGCTCAGCTTTATTCAGTGGAGGAGACAAGCAAGGGGCAGCAGACACCGTTACTAGGGGCCAAATAAACGAGTAGGCCAAATGCAGTTTAATATCTGATCTAGGCTGAAAGCCTGAAGATTGAAGCTCAGCTTTATTCAGTGGAGGAGACAAGCAAGGGGCAGCAGACACCGTTACTAGGGCCCAACCAAACGAGTAGGCCAAATGCAGTTTAATATCTGATCTAGGCCGAAAGCCTGAAGATTGAAGCTCAGCTTTATTCAGTGGAGGAGACAAGCAAGGGGCAGCAGACACCGTTACTAGGGCCCAACCAAACGAGTAGGCCAAATGCAGTTTAATATCTGATCTAGGCTGAAAGCCTGAAGATTGAAGCTCAGCTTTATTCAGTGGAGGATACAAGCAAGGGGCAGCAGACACCGTTACTAGGGCCCAACCAAACGAGTAGGCCAAATGCAGTTTAATATCTGATCTAGGCCGAAAGCCTGAAGATTGAAGCTCAGCTTTATTCAGTGGAGGAGACAAGCAAGGGGCAGCAGACACCGTTACTAGGGCCCAACCAAACGAGCAGGCCAAATGCAGTTTAATATCTGATCTAGGCTGAAAGCCTGAAGATTGAAGCTTAGCTTTATTCAGTGGAGGAGACAAGCAAGGGGCAGCAGACACCGTTACTAGGGCCCAACGAAATGAGTAGGCCAAATGCAGTTTAATATCTGATCTAGGTCGAAAGCCTGAAGATTGAAGCTCAGCTTTATTCAGTGGAGGAGACAAGCAAGGGGCAGCAGACTCCGTTACTAGGGGCCAAATAAACGAGTAGGCCAAATGCAGTTTAATATCTGATCCAGGCCGAAAGCCTGAAGATTGAAGCTCAGCTTTATTCAGTGGAGGAGACAAGCAAGGGGCAGCAGACACCGTTACTAGGGCCCAACCAAACGAGTAGGCCAAATGCAGTTTAATATCTGATCTAGGCTGAAAGCCTGAAGATTGAAGCTCAGCTTTATTCAGTGGTGGAGACAAGCAAGGGGCAGCAGACACCGTTACTAGGGCCCAACCAAACGAGTAGGCCAAATGCAGTTTAATATCTGATTTAGGCCGAAAGCCTGAAGATTGAAACTCAGCTTTATTCAGTGGAGGAGACAAGCAAGGCGCAGCAGACAACGTTACTAGGGCCCAACCAAACGTGTAGGCCAAATGCAGTTTAATATCTGATCTAGGCTGAAAGCCTGAAGATTGAAGCTCAGCTTTATTCAGTGGAGGAGACAAGCAAGGGGCAGCAGACACCGTTACTAGGGCCCAACCAAACGAGTAGGCCAAATGCAGTTTAATATCTGATCTAGGCTGAAAGCCTGAAGATTGAAGCTCAGCTTTATTCAGTGGTGGAGACAAGCAAGGGGCAGCAGACACCGTTACTAGGGCCCAACCAAACGAGTAGGCCAAATGCAGTTTAATATCTGATTTAGGCCGAAAGCCTGAAGATTGAAACTCAGCTTTATTCAGTGGAGGAGACAAGCAAGGCGCAGCAGACAACGTTACTAGGGCCCAACCAAACGTGTAGGCCAAATGCAGTTTAATATCTGATCTAGGCTGAAAGCCTGAAGATTGAAGCTCAGCTTTATTCAGTGGAGGAGACAAGCAAGGGGCAGCAGACACCGTTACTAGGGCCCAACCAAACGAGTAGGCCATATGCAGTTTAATATCTGATCTAGGCCGAAAGCCTGAAGATTGAAGCTCAGGAAAACCAAGACAGGACAACACCAAGGTGCGGCAGACACCGTTACTAGGCCCACCCAAACTAGTAGCCCAAATGCAGTTTAATATTTAAAATGTAGGCCGAAAGCCTGAAGATTGAAGCTCAGGAAAACCAAACAGGAGAAAACCCAGGAGCGGCAGACACCTTAACTAGGCCTAAGCAAAGTAGTAGGCCAAATGCAGTTTAATATTTAAAATGTAGTCCGAAAGCCTGAAGATTGAAGCTCAGGAAAACCAAGACAGGACAACACCAATGTGCGGCAGACACCGTTACTAGGCCCACCCAAACTAATAGCCCAAATGCAGTTTAATATTTAAAATGTAGGCCGAAAGCCTGAAGATTGAAGCTCAGGAAAACCAAACAGGAGAATACCCAGGAGCGGCAGACACCGTTACTAGGTCCAACCAAAGTAGTAGGCCAAATGCAGTTTAATATTTAAAATGTAGGCCGAAAGCCTGAAGATTGAAGCTTAGGAAAACCAAACAGGAGAAAACCCAGGAGCGGCAGACACCGTTACTAGGCCCAACCAAAGTAGTGGGCCAAATGCAGTTTAATATTTAAAATGTAGGCCGAAAGCCTGAAGATTGAAGCTCAGGGAAACCAAGACAGGGCAACACCAAGGTGCGGCAGACACCGTTACTAGGCCCACCCAAACTAGTATCCCAAATGCAGATTAATATTTAAAATGTAGTATGGAAGCCTGAAGATTGAAGCTCAGGAAAACCAAACAGAAGAAAACCCAGGAGCGGCAGACACCGTTACTAGGCCCAACCAAAGTAGTAGGCCAAATGCAGTTTAATATTTAAAATGTAGGCCGAAAGCCTGAAGATTGATGCTCAGGAAAACCAACACAGGACAACACCAAGGTGCGGCAGACACCTTTACTAGGCCCACCCAAATGAGTAGTCCAAATGCAGTTTAATATTTAAAATGTAGTCCGAAAGCCTGAAGATTGAAGCTCAGGAAAACCAAGACAGGACAACACCAAGGTGCGGCAGACACCGTTACTAGGCCCACCCAAACTAGTAGCCCAAAAGCAGTTTAATATTTAAAATGTAGGCCGAAAGCCTGAAGATGGAAGCTCAGCTTTATTCAGTGGAGGAGACAAGCAAGGGGCAGCAGACACCGTTACTAGGGCCCAACCAAACGAGTAGGCCAAATGCAGTTTAATATCTGATCTAGGCCGAAAGCCTGAAGAATGAAGCTCAGCTTTATTCAGTGGAGGAGACAAGCAAGGGGCAGCAGACACCGTTACTAGGGGCCAAATAAACGAGTAGGCCAATGCAGTTTAATATCTGATCTAGGCCGAAGGAATGAAGATTGAAGCTCAGCTTTATTCAGTGGAGGAGACAAGCAAGGGGCAGCAGACACCATTACTAGGGCCCAACCAAAAAAGTAGGCCAAATGCAGTTTAATATCTGATCTAGGCCGAAAGCCTGAAGATTGAAGCTCAGAAAAACCAAGACAGGACAACACCAAGGTGCGGCAGACACCGATACTAAGCCCACCCAAACTAGTAGCCCAAATGCAGTTTAATATTAAAAATGTAGGCAGAAAGCCTGAAGATTGAAGCTCAGGAAAACCAAACAGGCGAAAAGCCAGGAGCGGCATACACCGTTACTAGGCCTAACCAAAGTAGTAGGCCAAATGCAGTTTAATATTTAAAATGTAGGCCGAAAGCCTGAAGATTGAAGCTCAGGAAAACCAAGACAGGACAACACCAAGGTGCGGCAGACACCGTTACAAGGCCAACCCAAGCTAGTAGCCCAAAAGCAGTTTAATATTTAAAATGTAGGCCGAAAGCCTGAAGATTGAAGCTCAGCTTTACTCATTGGAGAAGACAAGCAAGGGGCAGCAGACACCGTTACTAGGGCCCAACCAAACGAGTAGGCCAAATGCAGTTTAATATCTGATCAAGGCTGAAAGCCTGAAGATTGAAGCTCAGCTTTATTCAGTGGAGGAGACAAGCAAGGGGCAGCAGACACCGTTACTAGGGCCCAACCAAACGAGTATGCCAAATGCAGTTTAATATCTGATCTAGGCCGAAAGCCTGAAGATTGAAGCTCAGCTTTATTCAGTGGAGGAGACAAGCAAGGGGCAGCAGACACCGTTACTAGGGCCCAACCAAACGAGTAGGCCAAATGCAGTTTAATATCTGATCTAGGCCGAAAGCCTGAAGATTGAAGCTCAGCTTTATTCAGTGGAGGAGACAAGCAAGGGGCAGCAGACACGGTTACTAGGGGCCAAATAAACGAGTAGGCCAAATGCAGTTTAATATCTGATCTAGGCCGAAAGCCTGAAGATTGAAGCTCAGCTTTATTCAGTGGAGGAGACAAGCCAGGGGCAGCAGACACCGTTACTAGGGCCCAACCAAATGAGTAGGCCAAATGCAGTTTAATATCTGATCTAGGCCGAAAGCCTGAAGATTGAAGCTCAGCTTTTTTCAGTGGAGGAGACAAGCAAGGGGCAGCAGACACCGTTACTAGGGCCCAACCAAACGAGTAGACCAAATGCAGTTTAATATCTGATCTAGGCCGAAAGCCTGAAGATTGAAGCTCAGATTTATTCAGTGGAGGAGACAAGCAAGGGCAGCAGACACCGTTACTAGGGCCCAACCAAACGAGTAGGCCAAATGCAGTTTAATATCTGATCTAGGCTGAAAGCCTGAAGATTGAAGCTCAGCTTTATTCAGTGGAGGAGACAAGCAAGGGGCAGCAGACACCGTTACTAGGGCCCAAATAAATGAGTAGACCAAATGCAGTTCAATAACTGATCTAGGCCGAAAGCCTGAAGACTGAAGCTCAGCTTTATTCAGTGGAGGAGACAGGAAGGGGCAGCAGACACCGTTACTAGGGCTCAACCAAATGAGTAGGCCAAATGCAGTTTAATATCTGATCTAGGCTGAAAGCCTGAAGATTGAAGCCCAAGCTTTATTCAGTGGAGGAGACAAGCAAGGGGCAGCACACACCGTTACTAGGGCCCAATCAAACGAGTAGGCCAAATGCAGTTTAATATCTGATCTAGGCCGAAAGCCTGAAGATTGAAGCTCAGCTTTATTCAGTGGAGGAGACAAGCAAGGGGCAGCAGACACCGTTACTAGGGGCCAAATAAACGAGTAGGCCAAATGCAGTTTAATATCTGATCTAGGCTGAAAGCCTGAAGATTGAAGCTCAGCTTTATTCAGTGGAGGAGACAAGCAAGGGGCAGCAGTCACCGTTACTAGGGCCCAACCAAATGAGTAGGCAAAATGCAGTTTAATATCTGATCTAGGCCGAAAGCCTGAAGATTGAAGCTCAGCTTTATTCAGTGGAGGAGACAAGCAAGGGGCAGCAGACACCGTTACTAGGGCCCAACCAAACGAGTAGGCCAAATGCAGTTTAATATCTGATCTAGGCTGAAAGCCTGAAGATTGAAGCTCAGCTTTATTCAGTGGAGGATACAAGCAAGGGGCAGCAGACACCGTTGCTAGGGCCCAACCAAACGAGTAGGCCAAATGCAGTTTAATATCTGATCTAGGCCGAAAGCCTGAAGATTGAAGCTCACCTTTATTCAGTGGAGGAGACAAGCAAGGGGCAGCAGACACCGTTACTAGGGCCCAACCAAACGAGTAGGCAAAATGCAGTTTAATATCTGATCTAGGCCGAAAGCCTGAAGATTGAAGCTCAGCTTTATTCAGTGGAGGAGACAAGCAAGGGGCAGCAGACACCGTTACTAGGGCCCAACCAAACGAGTAGGCCAAATGCAGTTTAATATCTGATCTAGGCTGAAAGCCTGAAGATTGAAGCTCAGCTTTATTCAGTGGAGGATACAAGCAAGGGGCAGCAGACACCGTTGCTAGGGCCCAACCAAACGAGTAGGCCAAATGCAGTTTAATATCTGATCTAGGCTGAAAGCCTGAAGATTGAAGCTCAGCTTTATTCAGTGGTGGAGACAAGCAAGGGGCAGCAGACACCGTTACTAGGGCCCAACCAAACGAGTAGGCCAAATGCAGTTTAATATCTGATTTAGGCCGAAAGCCTGAAGATTGAAACTCAGCTTTATTCAGTGGAGGAGACAAGCAAGGCGCAGCAGACAACGTTACTAGGGCCCAACCAAACGTGTAGGCCAAATGCAGTTTAATATCTGATCTAGGCTGAAAGCCTGAAGATTGAAGCTCAGCTTTATTCAGTGGAGGAGACAAGCAAGGGGCAGCAGACACCGTTACTAGGGCCCAACCAAACGAGTAGGCAAAATGCAGTTTAATATCTGATCTAGGCCGAAAGCCTGAAGATTGAAGCTTAGCTTTATTCAGTGGAGGAGACAAGCAAGGGGCAGCAGACACCGTTACTAGGGCCCAACCAAATGAGTAGGCCAAATGCAGTTTAATATCTGATCTAGGTCGAAAGCCTGAAGATTGAAGCTCAGCTTTATTCAGTGGAGGAGACAAGCAAGGGGCAGCAGACTCCGTTACTAGGGGCCAAATAAACGAGTAGGCCAAATGCAGTTTAATATCTGATCTAGGCTGAAAGCCTGAAGATTGAAGCTCAGCTTTATTCAGTGGTGGAGACAAGCAAGCGGCAGCAGACACCGTTACTAGGGCCCAACCAAACGAGTAGGCCAAATGCAGTTTAATATCTGATTTAGGCCGAAAGCCTGAAGATTGAAACTCAGCTTTATTCAGTGGAGGAGACAAGCAAGGGCAACAAACACCGTTACTAGGGCCCAACCAAACGAGTAGGCCAAATGCAGTTTAATATCTGATTTAGGCCGAAAGCCTGAAGATTGAAACTCAGCTTTATTCAGTGGAGGAGACAAGCAAGGCGCAGCAGACAACGTTACTAGGGCCCAACCAAACGTGTAGGCCAAATGCAGTTTAATATCTGATCTAGGCTGAAAGCCTGAAGATTGAAGCTCAGCTTTATTCAGTGGAGGAGACAAGCAAGGGGCAGCAGACACCGTTACTAGGGCCCAACCAAACGAGTAGGCCATATGCAGTTTAATATCTGATCTAGGCCGAAAGCCTGAAGATTGAAGCTCAGGAAAACCAAGACAGGACAACACCAAGGTGCGGCAGACACCGTTACTAGGCCCACCCAAACTAGTAGCCCAAATGCAGTTTAATATTTAAAATGTAGGCCGAAAGCCTGAAGATTGAAGCTCAGGAAAACCAAACAGGAGAAAACCCAGGAGCGGCAGACACCTTAACTAGGTCTAAGCAAAGTAGTAGGCCAAATGCAGTTTAATATTTAAAATGTAGTCCGAAAGCCTGAAGATTGAAGCTCAGGAAAACCAAGACAGGACAACACCAATGTGCGGCAGACACCGTTACTAGGCCCACCCTAACTAGTAGCCCAAATGCAGTTTAATATTTAAAATGTAGGCCGAAAGCCTGAAGATTGAAGCTCAGGAAAACCAAACAGGAGAAAACCCAGGAGCGGCAGACACCGTTACTAGGTCCAACCAAAGTAGTAGGCCAAATGCAGTTTAATATTTAAAATGTAGGCCGAAAGCCTGAAGATTGAAGCTTAGGAAAACCAAACAGGAGAAAACCCAGGAGCGGCAGACACCGTTACTAGGCCCAACCAAAGTAGTGGGCCAAATGCAGTTTAATATTTAAAATGTAGGCCGAAAGCCTGAAGATTGAAGCTCAGGGAAACCAAGACAGGGCAACACCAAGGTGCGGCAGACACCGTTACTAGGCCCACCCAAACTAGTATCCCAAATGCAGATTAATATTTAAAATGTAGGCTGAAAGCCTGAAGATTGAAGCTCAGGAAAACCAAACAAAAGAAAACCCAGGAGCGGCAGACACCGTTACTAGGCCCAACCAAAGTAGTAGGCCAAATGCAGTTTAATATTTAAAATGTAGGCCGAAAGCCTGAAGATTGATGATCAGGAAAACCAACACAGGACAACACCAAGGTGCGGCAGACACCTTTACTAGGCCCACCCAAATGAGTAGTCCAAATGCAGTTTAATATTTAAAATGTAGTCCGAAAGCCTGAAGATTGAAGCTCAGGAAAACCAAGACAGGACAACACCAAGGTGCGGCAGACACCGTTACTAGGCCCACCCAAACTAGTAGCCCAAAAGCAGTTTAATATTTAAAATGTAGGCCGAAAGCCTGAAGATGGAAGCTCAGCTTTATTCAGTGGAGGAGACAAGCAAGGGGCAGCAGACACCGTTACTAGGGCCCAACCAAACGAGTAGGCCAAATGCAGTTTAATATCTGATCTAGGCCGAAAGCCTGAAGATTGAAGCTCAGCTTTATTCAGTGGAGGAGACAAGCAAGGGGCAGCAGACACCGTTACTAGGGGCCAAATAAACGAGTAGGCCAATGCAGTTTAATATCTGATCTAGGCCGAAGGAATGAAGATTGAAGCTCAGCTTTATTCAGTGGAGGAGACAAGCAAGGGGCAGCAGACACCGTTACTAGGGGCCAAATAAACGAGTTGGCCAATGCAGTTTAATATCTGATCTAGGCCGAAAGCCTGAAGATTGAAGCTCAGCTTTATTCAGTGGAGGAGACAAGCAAGGGGCAGCAGACACCATTACTAGGGCCCAACCAAAAAAGTGGGCCAAATGCAGTTTAATATCTGATCTAGGCCGAAAGCCTGAAGATTGAAGCTCAGAAAAACCAAGACAGGACAACACCAAGGTGCGGCAGACACCGTTACTAGGCCCACCCAAACTAGTAGCCCAAATGCAGTTTAATATTTAAAATGTAGGCAGAAAGCCTGAAGATTGAAGCTCAGGAAAACCAAACAGGCGAAAACCCAGGAGCGGCATACACCGTTACTAGGCCTAACCAAAGTAGTAGGCCAAATGCAGTTTAATATTTAAAATGTAGGCCGAAAGCCTGAAGATTGAAGCTCAGGAAAACCAAGACAGGACAACACCAAGGTGCGGCAGACACCGTTACAAGGCCAACCCAAGCTAGTAGCCCAAAAGCAGTTTAATATTTAAAATGTAGGCCGAAAGCCTGAAGATTGAAGCTCAGCTTTACTCAGTGGAGAAGACAAGCAAGGGGCAGCAGACACCGTTACTAGGGCCCAACCAAACGAGTAGGCCAAATGCAGTTTAATATCTGATCAAGGCTGAAAGCCTGAAGATTGAAGCTCAGCTTTATTCAGTGGAGGAGACAAGCAAGGGGCAGCAGACACCGTTACTAGGGCCAAACCAAACGAGTATGCCAAATGCAGTTTAATATCTGATCTAGGCCGAAAGCCTGAAGATTGAAGCTCAGCTTTATTCAGTGGAGGAGACAAGCAAGGGGCAGCAGACACCGTTACTAGGGCCCAACCAAACGAGTAGGCCAAATGCAGTTTAATATCTGATCTAGGCCAAAAGCCTGAAGATTGAAGCTCAGCTTTATTCAGTGGAGGAGACAAGCAAGGGGCAGCAGACACTGTTACTAGGGGCCAAATAAACGAGTAGGCCAAATGCAGTTTAATATCTGATCTAGGCCGAAAGCCTGAAGATTGAAGCTCAGCTTTATTCAGTGGAGGAGACAAGCCAGGGGCAGCAGACACCGTTACTAGGGCCCAACCAAATGAGTAGGCCAAATGCAGTTTAATATCTGATCTAGGCCGAAAGCCTGAAGATTGAAGCTCAGCTTTTTTCAGTGGAGGAGACAAGCAAAGGGCAGCAGACACCGTTACTAGGGCCCAACCAAACGAGTAGACCAAATGCAGTTTAATATCTGATCTAGGCCGAAAGCCTGAAGATTGAAGCTCAGATTTATTCAGTGGAGGAGACAAGCAAGGGCAGCAGACACCGTTACTAGGGCCCAACCAAACGAGTAGGCCAAATGCAGTTCAATATCTGATCTAGGCCGAAAGCCTGAAGATTGACGCTCAGCTTTATTCAGTGGAGGAGACAAGCAAGGCGCAGCAGACACCGTTACTAGGGCCCAACCAAATGAGTAGGCCAAATGCAGTTTAATATCTGATCTAGGCCGAAAGTCTGAAGATTGAAGCTCAGCTTTATTCAGTGGAGGAGACAAGCAAGGGGCAGCAGACACCGTTACTAGGGCCCAACCGAACAAGTAGGCCAAATGCAGTTTAATATCTGATCTAGGCCGAAAGCCTGAAGATTGAAGCTCAGAAAAACCAAGACAGGACAACACCAAGGTGCGGAAGACACCGTTACTAGGCCCACACAAACTAGTAGCCCAAATGCAGTTTAATATTTAAAATGTAGGCAGAAAGCCTGAAGATTGAAGCTCAGGAAAACCAAACAGGAGAAAACCAAGGAGCGGCATACACCGTTACTAGGCCTAACCAAAGTAATAGGCCAAATGCAGTTTAATATTTAAAATGTAGCCGAAAGCCTGAAGATTGAAGCTCAGGAAATCCAATACAGGACAACACCAAGGTGCGGCAGACACCGTTACTAGGCCCACTCAAGCTAGTAGCCCAAATGCAGTTTAATATTTAAAATTTAGGCCGAAAGCCTGAAGATTGAAGCTCAGCTTTATTCAGTGGAGGAGACAAGCAAGGGGCAGCAGACACCGTTACTAGGGCCCAACCAAACGAGTAGGCCAAATGCAGTTTAATATCTGATCAAGGCTGAAAGCCTGAAGATTGAAGCTCAGCTTTATTCAGTGGAGGAGACAAGCAAGGGGCAGCAGACACCGTTACTAGGGCCCAACCAAACGAGTATGCCAAATGCAGTTTAATATCTGATCTAGGCCGAAAGCCTGAAGATTGAAGCTCAGCTTTATTCAGTGGAGGAGACAAGCAAGGGGCAGCAGACACCGTTACTAGGGCCCAACCAAACGAGTAGGGCAAATGCAGTTTAATATCTGATCTAGGCCGAAAGCCGGACGATTGAAGCTCAGCTTTATTCAGTGGAGGAGACAAGCAAGGGGCAGCAGACACGGTTACTAGGGGCCAAATCAACGAGTAGGCCAAATGCAGTTTAATATCTGATCTAGGCTGAAAGCCTGAAGATTGAAGCTCAGCTTTATTCATTGGAGGAGACAAGCCAGGGGCAGCAGACACCGTTACTAGGGCCCAACCAAATGAGTAGGCCAAATGCAGTTTAATATCTGATCTAGGCCAAAAGCCTGAAGATTGAAGCTCAGCTTTTTTCAGTGGAGGAGACAAGCAAGGGGCAGCAGACACCGTTACTAGGGCCCAACCAAACGAGTAGACCAAATGCAGTTTAATATCTGATCTAGGCCGAAAGCCTGAAGATTGAAGCTCAGCTTTATTCAGTGGAGGAGACAAGCAAGGGCAGCAGACACCGTTACTAGGGCCCAACCAAACGAGTAGGCCAAATGCAGTTTAATATCTGATCTAGGCCGAAAGCCTGAAGATTGAAGCTCAGCTTTATTCAGTGGAGGAGACAAGCAAGGGGCAGCAGACACCGTTACTAGGGCCCAAATAAACGAGTAGGCCAAATGCAGTTTAATATCTGATCTAGGCCGAAAGCCTGAAGATTGACGCTCAGCTTTATTCAGTGGAGGAGACAAGCAAGGCGCAGCAGACACCGTTACTAGGGCCCAACCAAACGAGTAGGCCAAATGCAGTTTAATATCTGATCTAGGCCGAAAGCCTGAAGATTGAAGCTCAGCTTTATTCAGTGGAGGAGACAAGCAAGGGGCAGCAGACACCGTTACTAGGGCCCAACCAAACGAGTAGGCCAAATGCAGTTTAATATCTGATCTAGGCTGAAAGCCTGAAGATTGAAGCTCAGCTTTATTCAGTGGAGGAGACAGGCAAGGGGCAGCAGACACCGTTACTAGGGCTCAACCAAATGAGTAGGCCAAATGCAGTTTAATATCTGATCTAGGCTGAAAGCCTGAAGATTGAAGCCCAAGCTTTATTCAGTGGAGGAGACAAACAAGGGGCAGCAGACACCGTTACTAGGGCCCAAACAAACAAGTAGGCCAAATGCAGTTTAATATCTGATCTAGGCCGAAAGCCTGAAGATTGAAGCTCAGCTTTATTCAGTGGAGGAGACAAGCAAGGGGCAGCAGACACCGTTACTAGGGGCCAAATAAACGAGTAGGCCAAATGCAGTTTAATATCTGATCTAGGCCGAAAGCCTGAAGATTGAAGCTCAGCTTTATTCAGTGGAGGAGACAAGCAAGGGGCAGCAGACACCGTTACTAGGGCCCAAACAAACGAGTAGGCCAAATGCAGTTTAATATCTGATCTAGGCCGAAAGCCTGAAGATTGAAGCTCAGCTTTATTCAGTGGAGAAGACAAGCAAGGGGCAGCACACACCGTTACTAGGGGCCAAATAAACGAGTAGGCCAAATGCAGTTTAATATCTGATCTAGGCCGAAAGCCTGAAGATTGAAGCTCAGCTTTCTTCAGTGGAGGAGACAAGCAAGGGGCAGCAGACACCGTTACTAGGGCCCAACCAAACAAGTAGGCCAAATGCAGTTTAATATCTGATCTAGGCCGAATGCCTGAAGATTGAAGCTCAGCTTTATTCAGTGGAGGAGACAAGCAAGGGGCAGCAGACACCGTTACTAAGGCCCAAACAAACAAGTAGGCCAAATGCAGCTAAATATCTGATCTAGGCCGAAAGCCTGAAGATTGAAGCTCAGCTTTATTCAGTGGAGGAGAGAAGCAAGGGGCAGTAGACACCGTTACTAGGGCCCAACCAAACGAGTAGGCCAAATACAGTTTAATATCTGATCTAGGCCGAAAGCCTGAAGATTGAAGCTCAGCTTTATTTAGTGGAGGAGACAAGCAAGGGGCAGCAGACACCGTTACTAGGGCCCAACCAAACGAGTAGGCCAAATGCAGTTTAATATCTGATCTAGGCTGAAAGCCTGAAGACTGAAGCTCAGCTTTATTCAGTGGAGGAGACAGGCAAGGGGCAGCAGACACCGTTACTAGGGCTCAACCAAATGAGTAGGCCAAATGCAGTTTAATATCTGATCTAGGCTGAAAGCCTGAAGATTGAAGCCCAAGCTTTATTCAGTGGAGGAGACAAGCAAGGGGCAGCACACACCGTTACTAGGGCCCAATCAAACGAGTAGGCCAAATGCAGTTTAATATCTGATCTAGGCCGAAAGCCTGAAGATTGAAGCTCAGCTTTATTCAGTGGAGGAGACAAGCAAGGGGCAGCAGACACCGTTACTAGGGGCCAAATAAACGAGTAGGCCAAATGCAGTTTAATATCTGATCTAGGCTGAAAGCCTGAAGATTGAAGCTCAGCTTTATTCAGTGGAGGAGACAAGCAAGGGGCAGCACACACCGTTACTAGGGCCCAACCAAACGAGTAGGCCAAATGCAGTTTAATATCTGATCTAGGCCGAAAGCCTGAAGATTGAAGCTCAGCTTTATTCAGTGGAGGAGGCAAGGAAGGGGCAGCAGACACCGTTACTAGGGCCCAACCAAACGAGTAGGCCAAATGCAGTTTAATATCTGATATAGGCTGAAAGCCTGAAGATTGAAGCTCAGCTTTATTCAGTGGAGGATACAAGCAAGGGGCAGCAGACACCGTTACTAGGGCCCAACCTAACGAGTAGGCCAAATGCAGTTTAATATCTGATCTAGGCTGAAAGCCTGAAGATTGAAGCTCAGCTTTATTCAGTGGAGGAGACAAGCAAGGGGCAGCAGACACCGTTACTAGGGCCCAACCAAACGAGTAGGCCAAATGCAGTTTAATATCTGATCTAGTCCGAAAGCCTGAAGATTGAAGCTTAGCTTTATTCAGTGGAGGAGACAAGCAAGGGGCAGCAGACACCGTTACTAGGGCCCAACCAAATGAGTAGGCCAAATGCAGTTTAATATCTGATCTAGGTCGAAAGCCTGAAGATTGAATCTCAGCTTTATTCAGTGGAGGAGACAAGCAAGGGGCAGCAGACTCCGTTACTAGGGGCCAAATAAACGAGTAGGCCAAATGCAGTTTAATATCTGATCCAGGCCGAAAGCCTGAAGATTGAAGCTCAGCTTTATTCAGTGGAGGAGACAAGCAAGGGGCAGCAGACACCGTTACTAGGGCCCAACCAAACGAGTAGGCCAAATGCAGTTTAATATCTGATCTAGGCTGAAAGCCTGAAGATTGAAGCTCAGCTTTATTCAGTGGTGGAGACAAGCAAGGGGCAGCAGACACCGTTACTAGGGCCCAACCAAACGAGTAGGCCAAATGCAGTTTAATATCTGATTTAGGCCGAAAGCCTGAAGATTGAAACTCAGCTTTATTCAGTGGAGGAGACAAGCAAGGGCAACAAACACCGTTACTAGGGCTCAACCAAACGAGTAGGCCAAATGCAGTTTAATATCTGATTTAGGCCGAAAGCCTGAAGATTGAACTCAGCTTTATTCAGTGGAGGAGACAAGCAAGGCGCAGCAGACAACGTTACTAGGGCCCAACCAAACGTGTAGGCCAAATGCAGTTTAATATCTGATCTAGGCTGAAAGCCTGAAGATTGAAGCTCAGCTTTATTCAGTGGAGGAGACAAGCAAGGGGCAGCAGACACCGTTACTAGGGCCCAACCAAACGAGTAGGCCATATGCAGTTTAATATCTGATCTAGGCCGAAAGCCTGAAGATTGAAGCTCAGGAAAACCAAGACAGGACAACACCAATGTGCGGCAGACACCGTTACTAGGCCCACCCAAACTAGTAGCCCAAATGCAGTTTAATATTTAAAATGTAGGCCGAAAGCCTGAAGATTGAAGCTCAGGAAAACCAAACAGGAGAAAACCCAGGAGCGGCAGACACCTTAACTAGGCCTAAGCAAAGTAGTAGGCCAAATGCAGTTTAATATTTAAAATGTAGTCCGAAAGCCTGAAGATTGAAGCTCAGGAAAACCAAGACAGGACAACACCAATGTGCGGCAGACACCGTTACTAGGCCCACCCAAACTAGTAGCCCAAATGCAGTTTAATATTTAAAATGTAGGCCGAAAGCCTGAAGATTGAAGCTCAGGAAAACCAAACAGGAGAAAACCCAGGAGCGGCAGACACCGTTACTAGGTCCAACCAAAGTAGTAGGCCAAATGCAGTTTAATATTTAAAATGTAGGTCGAAAGCCTGAAGATTGAAGCTTAGGAAAACCAAACAGGAGAAAACCCAGGAGCGGCAGACACCGTTACTAGGCCCAACCAAAGTAGTAGGCCAAATGCAGTTTAATATTTAAAATGTAGGCCGAAAGCCTGAAGATTGAAGCTCAGGGAAACCAAGACAGGGCAACACCAAGGTGCGGCAGACACCGTTACTAGGCCCACCCAAACTAGTATCCCAAATGCAGATTAATATTTAAAATGTAGGCTGAAAGCCTGAAGATTGAAGCTCAGGAAAACCAAACAGAAAAAAACCCAGGAGCGGCAGACACCGTTACTAGGCCCAACCAAAGTAGTAGGCCAAATGCAGTTTAATATTTAAAATGTAGGCCGAAAGCCTGAAGATTGATGCTCAGGAAAACCAACACAGGACAACACCAAGGTGCGGCAGACACCTTTACTAGGCCCACCCAAATGAGTAGTCCAAATGCAGTTTAATATTTAAAATGTAGTCCGAAAGCCTGAAGATTGAAGCTCAGGAAAACCAAGACAGGACAACACCAAGGTGCGGCAGACAGCGTTACTAGGCCCACCCAAACTAGTAGCCCAAAAGCAGTTTAATATTTAAAATGTAGGCCGAAAGCCTGAAGATGGAAGCTCAGCTTTATTCAGTGGAGGAGACAAGCAAGGGGCAGCAGACACCGTTACTAGGGCCCAACCAAACGAGTAGGCCAAATGCAGTTTAATATCTGATCTAGGCCGAAAGCCTGAAGATTGAAGCTCAGCTTTATTCAGTGGAGGAGACAAGCAAGGGGCAGCAGACACCGTTACTAGGGGCCAAATAAACGAGTAGGCCAATGCAGTTTAATATCTGATCTAGGCCGAAGGAATGAAGATTGAAGCTCAGCTTTATTCAGTGGAGGAGACAAGCAAGGGGCAGCAGACACCGTTACTAGGGGCCAAATAAACGAGTTGGCCAATGCAGTTTAATATCTGATCTAGGCCGAAAGCCTGAAGATTGAAGCTCAGCTTTATTCAGTGGAGGAGACAAGCAAGGGGCAGCAGACACCATTACTAGGGCCCAACCAAAAAAGTAGGCCAAATGCAGTTTAATATCTGATCTAGGCCGAAAGCCTGAAGATTGAAGCTCAGAAAAACCAAGACAGGACAACACCAAGGTGCGGCAGACACCGTTACTAGGCCCACCCAAACTAGTAGCCCAAATGCAGTTTAATATTTAAAATGTAGGCAGAAAGCCTGAAGATTGAAGCTCAGGAAAACCAAACAGGAGAAAACCCAGGAGCGGCATACACCGTTACTAGGCCTAACCAAAGTAGTAGGCCAAATGCAGTTTAATATTTAAAATGTAGGCCGAAAGCCTGAAGATTGAAGCTCAGGAAAACCAAACAGGAGAAAACCCAGGAGCGGCAGACACCGTTACTAGGTCCAACCAAAGTAGTAGGCCAAATGCAGTTTAATATTTAAAATGTAGGTCGAAAGCCTGAAGATTGAAGCTTAGGAAAACCAAACAGGAGAAAACCCAGGAGCGGCAGACACCGTTACTAGGCCCAGCCAAAGTAGTAGGCCAAATGCAGTTTAATATTTAAAATGTAGGCCGAAAGCCTGAAGATTGAAGCTCAGGGAAACCAAGACAGGGCAACACCAAGGTGTGGCAGACACCGTTACTAGGCCCACCCAAACTAGTATCCCAAATGCAGATTAATATTTAAAATGTAGGCTGAAAGCCTGAAGATTGAAGCTCAGGAAAACCAAACAGAAGAAAACCCAGGAGCGGCAGACACCGTTTCTAGGCCCAACCAAAGTAGTAGGCCAAATGCAGTTTAATATTTAAAATGTAGGCCGAAAGCCTGAAGATTGATGCTCAGGAAAACCAACACAGGACAACACCAAGGTGCGGCAGACACCTTTACTAGGCCCACCCAAATGAGTAGTCCAAATGCAGTTTAATATTTAAAATGTAGTCCGAAAGCCTGAAGATTGAAGCTCAGGAAAACCAAGACAGGACAACACCAAGGTGCGGCAGACACCGTTACTAGGCCCACCCAAACTAGTAGCCCAAAAGCAGTTTAATATTTAAAATGTAGGCCGAAAGCCTGAAGATGGAAGCTCAGCTTTATTCAGTGGAGGAGACAAGCAAGGGGCAGCAGACACCGTTACTAGGGCCCAACCAAACGAGTAGGCCAAATGCAGTTTAATATCTGATCTAGGCCGAAAGCCTGAAGATTGAAGCTCAGCTTTATTCAGTGGAGGAGACAAGCAAGGGGCAGCAGACACCGTTACTAGGGGCCAAATAAACGAGTAGGCCAATGCAGTTTAATATCTGATCTAGGCCGAAGGAATGAAGATTGAAGCTCAGCTTTATTCAGTGGAGGAGACAAGCAAGGGGCAGCAGACACCGTTACTAGGGGCCAAATAAACGAGTTGGCCAATGCAGTTTAATATCTGATCTAGGCCGAAAGCCTGAAGATTGAAGCTCAGCTTTATTCAGTGGAGGAGACAAGCAAGGGGCAGCAGACACCATTACTAGGGCCCAACCAAAAAAGTAGGCCAAATGCAGTTTAATATCTGATCTAGGCCGAAAGCCTGAAGATTGAAGCTCAGAAAAACCAAGACAGGACAACACCAAGGTGCGGCAGACACCGTTACTAGGCCCACCCAAACTAGTAGCCCAAATGCAGTTTAATATTTAAAATGTAGGCAGAAAGCCTGAAGATTGAAGCTCAGGAAAACCAAACAGGAGAAAACCCAGGAGCGGCATACACCATTACTAGGCCTAACCAAAGTAGTAGGCCAAATGCAGTTTAATATTTAAAATGTAGGCCGAAAGCCTGAAGATTGAAGCTCAGGAAAACCAAGACAGGACAACACCAAGGTGCGGCAGACACCGTTACAAGGCCAACCCAAGCTAGTAGCCCAAAAGCAGTTTAATATTTAAAATGTAGGCTGAAAGCCTGAAGATTGAAGCTCAGCTTTACTCAGTGGAGAAGACAAGCAAGGGGCAGCAGACACCGTTACTAGGGCCCAACCAAACGAGTAGGCCAAATGCAGTTTAATATCTGATCTAGGCCGAAAGCCTGAAGATTGAAACTCAGCTTTATTCAGTGGAGGAGACAAGCAAGGGCAACAAACACCGTTACTAGGGCTCAACCAAACGAGTAGGCCAAATGCAGTTTAATATCTGATTTAGGCCGAAAGCCTGAAGATTGAACTCAGCTTTATTCAGTGGAGGAGACAAGCAAGGCGCAGCAGACAACGTTACTAGGGCCCAACCAAACGTGTAGGCCAAATGCAGTTTAATATCTGATCTAGGCTGAAAGCCTGAAGATTGAAGCTCAGCTTTATTCAGTGGAGGAGACAAGCAAGGGGCAGCAGACACCGTTACTAGGGCCCAACCAAACGAGTAGGCCATATGCAGTTTAATATCTGATCTAGGCCGAAAGCCTGAAGATTGAAGCTCAGGAAAACCAAGACAGGACAACACCAATGTGCGGCAGACACCGTTACTAGGCCCACCCAAACTAGTAGCCCAAATGCAGTTTAATATTTAAAATGTAGGCCGAAAGCCTGAAGATTGAAGCTCAGGAAAACCAAACAGGAGAAAACCCAGGAGCGGCAGACACCTTAACTAGGCCTAAGCAAAGTAGTAGGCCAAATGCAGTTTAATATTTAAAATGTAGTCCGAAAGCCTGAAGATTGAAGCTCAGGAAAACCAAGACAGGACAACACCAATGTGCGGCAGACACCGTTACTAGGCCCACCCAAACTAGTAGCCCAAATGCAGTTTAATATTTAAAATGTAGGCCGAAAGCCTGAAGATTGAAGCTCAGGAAAACCAAACAGGAGAAAACCCAGGAGCGGCAGACACCGTTACTAGGTCCAACCAAAGTAGTAGGCCAAATGCAGTTTAATATTTAAAATGTAGGTCGAAAGCCTGAAGATTGAAGCTTAGGAAAACCAAACAGGAGAAAACCCAGGAGCGGCAGACACCGTTACTAGGCCCAACCAAAGTAGTAGGCCAAATGCAGTTTAATATTTAAAATGTAGGCCGAAAGCCTGAAGATTGAAGCTCAGGGAAACCAAGACAGGGCAACACCAAGGTGCGGCAGACACCGTTACTAGGCCCACCCAAACTAGTATCCCAAATGCAGATTAATATTTAAAATGTAGGCTGAAAGCCTGAAGATTGAAGCTCAGGAAAACCAAACAGAAAAAAACCCAGGAGCGGCAGACACCGTTACTAGGCCCAACCAAAGTAGTAGGCCAAATGCAGTTTAATATTTAAAATGTAGGCCGAAAGCCTGAAGATTGATGCTCAGGAAAACCAACACAGGACAACACCAAGGTGCGGCAGACACCTTTACTAGGCCCACCCAAATGAGTAGTCCAAATGCAGTTTAATATTTAAAATGTAGTCCGAAAGCCTGAAGATTGAAGCTCAGGAAAACCAAGACAGGACAACACCAAGGTGCGGCAGACAGCGTTACTAGGCCCACCCAAACTAGTAGCCCAAAAGCAGTTTAATATTTAAAATGTAGGCCGAAAGCCTGAAGATGGAAGCTCAGCTTTATTCAGTGGAGGAGACAAGCAAGGGGCAGCAGACACCGTTACTAGGGCCCAACCAAACGAGTAGGCCAAATGCAGTTTAATATCTGATCTAGGCCGAAAGCCTGAAGATTGAAGCTCAGCTTTATTCAGTGGAGGAGACAAGCAAGGGGCAGCAGACACCGTTACTAGGGGCCAAATAAACGAGTAGGCCAATGCAGTTTAATATCTGATCTAGGCCGAAGGAATGAAGATTGAAGCTCAGCTTTATTCAGTGGAGGAGACAAGCAAGGGGCAGCAGACACCGTTACTAGGGGCCAAATAAACGAGTTGGCCAATGCAGTTTAATATCTGATCTAGGCCGAAAGCCTGAAGATTGAAGCTCAGCTTTATTCAGTGGAGGAGACAAGCAAGGGGCAGCAGACACCATTACTAGGGCCCAACCAAAAAAGTAGGCCAAATGCAGTTTAATATCTGATCTAGGCCGAAAGCCTGAAGATTGAAGCTCAGAAAAACCAAGACAGGACAACACCAAGGTGCGGCAGACACCGTTACTAGGCCCACCCAAACTAGTAGCCCAAATGCAGTTTAATATTTAAAATGTAGGCAGAAAGCCTGAAGATTGAAGCTCAGGAAAACCAAACAGGAGAAAACCCAGGAGCGGCATACACCGTTACTAGGCCTAACCAAAGTAGTAGGCCAAATGCAGTTTAATATTTAAAATGTAGGCCGAAAGCCTGAAGATTGAAGCTCAGGAAAACCAAACAGGAGAAAACCCAGGAGCGGCAGACACCGTTACTAGGTCCAACCAAAGTAGTAGGCCAAATGCAGTTTAATATTTAAAATGTAGGTCGAAAGCCTGAAGATTGAAGCTTAGGAAAACCAAACAGGAGAAAACCCAGGAGCGGCAGACACCGTTACTAGGCCCAGCCAAAGTAGTAGGCCAAATGCAGTTTAATATTTAAAATGTAGGCCGAAAGCCTGAAGATTGAAGCTCAGGGAAACCAAGACAGGGCAACACCAAGGTGTGGCAGACACCGTTACTAGGCCCACCCAAACTAGTATCCCAAATGCAGATTAATATTTAAAATGTAGGCTGAAAGCCTGAAGATTGAAGCTCAGGAAAACCAAACAGAAGAAAACCCAGGAGCGGCAGACACCGTTTCTAGGCCCAACCAAAGTAGTAGGCCAAATGCAGTTTAATATTTAAAATGTAGGCCGAAAGCCTGAAGATTGATGCTCAGGAAAACCAACACAGGACAACACCAAGGTGCGGCAGACACCTTTACTAGGCCCACCCAAATGAGTAGTCCAAATGCAGTTTAATATTTAAAATGTAGTCCGAAAGCCTGAAGATTGAAGCTCAGGAAAACCAAGACAGGACAACACCAAGGTGCGGCAGACACCGTTACTAGGCCCACCCAAACTAGTAGCCCAAAAGCAGTTTAATATTTAAAATGTAGGCCGAAAGCCTGAAGATGGAAGCTCAGCTTTATTCAGTGGAGGAGACAAGCAAGGGGCAGCAGACACCGTTACTAGGGCCCAACCAAACGAGTAGGCCAAATGCAGTTTAATATCTGATCTAGGCCGAAAGCCTGAAGATTGAAGCTCAGCTTTATTCAGTGGAGGAGACAAGCAAGGGGCAGCAGACACCGTTACTAGGGGCCAAATAAACGAGTAGGCCAATGCAGTTTAATATCTGATCTAGGCCGAAGGAATGAAGATTGAAGCTCAGCTTTATTCAGTGGAGGAGACAAGCAAGGGGCAGCAGACACCGTTACTAGGGGCCAAATAAACGAGTTGGCCAATGCAGTTTAATATCTGATCTAGGCCGAAAGCCTGAAGATTGAAGCTCAGCTTTATTCAGTGGAGGAGACAAGCAAGGGGCAGCAGACACCATTACTAGGGCCCAACCAAAAAAGTAGGCCAAATGCAGTTTAATATCTGATCTAGGCCGAAAGCCTGAAGATTGAAGCTCAGAAAAACCAAGACAGGACAACACCAAGGTGCGGCAGACACCGTTACTAGGCCCACCCAAACTAGTAGCCCAAATGCAGTTTAATATTTAAAATGTAGGCAGAAAGCCTGAAGATTGAAGCTCAGGAAAACCAAACAGGAGAAAACCCAGGAGCGGCATACACCATTACTAGGCCTAACCAAAGTAGTAGGCCAAATGCAGTTTAATATTTAAAATGTAGGCCGAAAGCCTGAAGATTGAAGCTCAGGAAAACCAAGACAGGACAACAC